>NW_027069967.1:513069-526295 GCF_002906115.3 Quercus suber
TTTCTGTACGTTTTTCCCTTTGTATCTAACCAATTTATCTAATTGGGCCGGCCTTTTGGGCCTTACCAATTGGGCTTAAGTGTGTGGCTTGGAGTGGGACCAAAAGGGACCAATAAGACACTAGCTCCAATGGGCCTTGGGCTTTTCTGTCAACTCTTGACAAGTCCAAAGTTACCATTAACTATTTTTAATACCACTATATAAAAATAGTTGCACTCTAGGTCTTATCTATAAATTATATCCCAAGACTTTATTATACATGCAACCCCTTCATAAAATATTCGTAGTAATACAAAGTCATTAATGTAGACTGCCACTTTGTAAATTACTACATCTTAATCCTTGAGTACCCGGTTTAATCCTTTAATGTTATTCATTATATATTTATGAAATCCAATTCCATAAATATATACTTTAGTCTTACTAAAGTGGTTAGGCCTAACTCTTTGAATAACAAACCCATTAAACTTATCTCAAGGGAATATTTTATATCTCCGTTAAGAGACTATGAATTCCATCTTGAGAATACATGTTCCATCAACACTAAATGTGGCTGCCCAACATACTGAGGTTTTGACCATAACTGTAGATCTCACTCCTGATATATCAAAGCAACCTACACCTCATGATCAGGTTCATTATTCTCTCAGGATTAAGAGTTCATGCAAATACAAGTCGTGAGATTTATTATTCATTTGACAGTCTTTAGGAGAATAATAAATCTCACAGCGGTCCAGTTCAATATGTCTTAACTCTTAAAACATATTAACACATCAACTAGAAGTCTCCACTTCCATGATCAAGACAAATCATCGTAGTTGATATGTTATAGTCTTCGCAGATGAAATGCCCAATTTCATCACCGACTACGAACTATAATTCTGAGTTTACAAAGAACTTGTGATTTATATCTTCTGTGACTCTTCACATAAATCACATACTATGCATCTCATGGACTATATGATAATGTCTGAATATTCATGTTACCATTATTTCAGATAATAATAAAACAAATTTATTAAACATAATATTAAGTCATACATAATGTCAAACACAATGTCACACTTAATATTATACATAGCATCTTACAATAGGATTTGAGGGCACCAATCCTAACAACTGACACGACACCGACAACGAGTCTGTAATTAAGATAAGTGATATGGTTGACATTGAAAATTAATGTGAAAGGGAGTGATGTAATTGAAAATTAATATGTCGCAATCACTGTCATTGAAATACCAACTCAAACTATGCAGACTACAGAATACAGATGTTAAAATTTCCCCATGACTTTTGATTTGGGTCATGTTCCAAACCAATACCAAAAGTCTTGGAAAACACACTGTGGCTAAACACTTCTTTTCACAATATGTTTGGTGGGTGTTACTAGTCATAAGAGTGTTTTAAGGAGTTATAATTGGTTAATTATTATTTTTATATAAATTTATCATTTTTTTTTCTTACAATTCATAGTCAGCCAAATATGAGAATGGTAGGAAATGATGTGATCTTAGATTAACTATATTTTAAGTGATAAATTCATGTGTAAATAATGTAATTTAATTATGAATTGAAACATAAATAAGTCGTGACAAAAGTAAATGTCTAAATGTGTGATTCTAAAATAACTCTTCTATTAATTAAAGTTATAATTTGACAATTAAGTTTTGTCTTTTTTTTTTTTAATAATATATAGAAAAGTTTTTAATCTTCTGTCTAAAATGACTCTAATCATCAGTCTAAGTTTTGAAGATGTTATCACGTGTAGACCTTTACAAAATTAGATATTGTAATTAATAATTCTTAACGTCAATTACAGTTCAGACAACGACTTCCTTACGGACATGATGACATACTTGTAGCCCTCAAACTCTTATCTCCTTTTCTTGGCCATTCAATGAACAAAAAAGGAATTCAAAAGAAGTCTTGGGTACAATTAGGTGGCTTTATTGTCTCAATAATGACGGTTTAGGGTATTGGTGATCATTAGATTTTTTGGTAAGAGAGTCAAATCAAGCATGTCAATAAATTTTATAACCATAAGACTTTTTAACACAATGATCACTTTACAAGTATAAATGTTTATAGAGTGAGTAAAATAAGGGCTGAGATTTAAGTATTTGGATTAGAGACCCACAAATATTGATAAGAACAGAGAAATGGAAGTTGATAAGAATGAAAATGGTTGAAGAATCTCTAGCTGAATTCGAGGCCAGCTGGTCCTCCAGAAGAAGAAAGATGAGAGCAGAGAGAAGTAAGAAAGAAAACTGAATTAATTGGATGCTTATTTTCATGATCAGTGCAGCCCAACTCTTTTGGTTATATATTCTTCCCTCTTCACGCCCTCTAACTAACTTTCAGAATACCTAACTAACTGTTGCCAGCTGTACTCCTAACAATTACAACAACTTCAACAATTCCACAACCAATTACCATCCGTACCACCCTTCCCACTTCTTAGTTACAATTACAACCTTTTATCAATTGATACAATCCTAACAATACCCCCCACCCCTTTAAAACACCTTGCCCACAAGGTGTGGAAATTGTTGTTGCAGCAAATAGAGACTCTCCCAAGTAGCATCTTCCACCCGCTCACCTTGCCACTGAACTAAGACTTGAGTAACAGATCTGTTGCGCAAATGATGAGTCCGTTCTTGTAACACAGCAACAGGTTCAGGTTTAAGAATGCCCTCAGAATCCACCAAGGGTAAGGAAGGCAAAGGCACCACATGCTGACCCAATCTCTGCTTCAAACAAGAGACATGGAATGTGGGATGCAGTTTTGATTCAAGAGGCAAGTCCAACCTATATGAGACAGTACCAATCCTCTGCAGTATTTGGAAGGGACCATAGAATCTAGGTGAAAGCTTTCCTAAACGTTTCTGCCTCAAGGACATTTGTTTGTAAGGATGCAGCTTAAGATAAACCCAATCCCCAACTTCAAACTCCCTCATAGTTCTATGCTTGTCAGCATTGACCTTCATTCTCTCCTGAGCAGCCACCAAATTGAGCTTCAGTAGTGCAATCAGCTTTTGTCTATCTCTCAAATGCACCTCCACACTCTCTACCTTAGTAGTGCTAGGAATGTAATCCAAAAGTCTTGGTGGAGCAAAACCATACAATGCCTCAAATGGTGTCATCTTAAGAGAAACATGAAAATTGGTGTTGAACCAAAATTCTGCTAAGGGTAACCACTCCACCCAAGATCCTGGTTTGTCTGCAGCAAAGGCCCTTAAATAATGCTCCAAACTCTTGTTTACTACCTCTGTTTGGCCATCCGTTTGAGGGTGATAAGCTGTAGACATGGCAAGCTGAACCCCTTGAAGTCTCATTAATTCTTGCCAAAATTGTGAAGTAAAGATTGGATCTCGGTCACTCACAATGGTGGCAGGCATCCCATGCAATTTAAAGACATAATGCATATAAAGATGAGCTACTTTGGCTGCAGTGTAAGGATGAGACAAAGGTACAAAGTGAACAAACTTAGTGAACCTATCTACCACCACTAACACCACATCTTTGAACTGAGATTTAGGCAGCCCTTCAACAAAATCCATACTGACATCCTTCCAAGGCTTCTCTGGTATTGGCAAGGGCTGCAGAAGGCCAGCTGGATGACAAGTCTCAGTTTTTAACCTCTGGCAAGTATCACACTCTCTTACTAACTTCCTGACATCAGTCCTCAAACCAGGCCAAAAATAGTCCCTTTTGACCCTATGCAAGGTCTTAAGGAAACCTGAATGACCCCCCAAAGGACTATCATGAACCTGATGTAACACAGCCTCCTTCAAAGCATCACAAGTGCCCAAGTACACCCTTCCTTTGTACAACAACAACCCATTCTGCAGAGAGTAACCTGGAGGAACAACCTGTCCAGCATCCAAGGCCTGCATAATACCTTGCACCTTTTGATCCGTGGCATAGCTTGCCTTAAGATCATGAAGCCAAGTTGGGGAAGGAAATGAGATCATACACAACACTCCTTCTGAAGAACCCACTTCAGTCCCCAAAGTAAGATCACCAGAACCAACATCAATGGAAGGTCTAGCAGTATCCAATTCAACATCAGGTTCAACTTTTCTGGACAAGGCATCAGCCACAAGGTTATCTTTACCTTTTTTATACTGAACCACAAAGGCATAGCCTAATAACTTGGCAAACCATTTCTGTTGAATAGGAGTACCAATTTTCTGTTCTAATAGGTACTTAAGGCTTTGTTGATCAGTTCTTACAATAAAAGGCCTACTAATCAAGTAAGATCTCCACCTCTTAACAGCAACAACCAGGGCTAATAACTCCTTTTCATAAGTAGACAAGTCCAGATTCCTACCCTTGAGAGCTTGGCTATGGAAGGCAATAGGCCTACCCTGTTGCATCAACACTGCCCCCAACCCTTTCCCTGAGGCATCACATTCTATGACAAATGGTATATCAAAATTTGGTAGAGCTAACACAGGGGGTTGAACCATGGCAGCTTTTAATTTCTGGAAAGCTTGATCAACCTCTTCAGTCCAAGAAAAGGCATCCTTCTTCAATAGAGCAGTTAAAGGAGCAGCAATTTGGCCATATCCTTTAACAAATTTTCTATAATAACCTGTGAGCCCCAAAAACCCTCTCAAGGACTTAAGATTATTGGGAGTAGACCACTGTTGCATGGCTGCAGTCTTCTTAGGATCCGTGTGAACCCCTGCACTAGTGATGACATGGCCTAGATACTCCACTTCATTACAAGCAAATTTGCACTTAGACTTCTTAGCATATAGTCTATGTAAGGATAACACTTCCAGAACAGATCTCAGATGGTCCATATGGTCAGATAGAGAAGTGCTATATACTAAAATATCATAAAAAAAAACTAAAACAAATTTCCTGAGATAAGGCTTAAAAAACTGGTTCATCAAGGATTGAAATGTTGATGGAGCATTGGTTAAACCAAATGGCATTACCAAAAACTCATAATGCCCTTCATGTGTTCTGAATGCTGTTTTTGGCACATCCTCTTCCTTCATTCTGATTTGATGGTAACCAGACCTTAGATCAAGCTTTGAAAAAACAGTTGCTCCATTCAACTCATCTAGCAGCTCATCAATGACTGGAATTGGGAACTTATCCTTTATAGTTATGTTGTTCAAGGCCCTATAATCAATGCACATTCGCCAAGACCCATCTGCTTTCCTTACTAGCAAAACAGGTGAAGCAAAAGGACTAGTGCTGTTTCTGATGGACCCAGCAGTCAACAGCTCCCTCACAATGTTTTCAATCTCATTTTTTTGATAGAAAGGGTATCTATAAGGTCTCTGGCATACTGGTTGAGAACCCTCCATGAGAGAAATCTGGTGCTCATGTCCCCTCATAGGTGGTAACCCTGTAGGAGTCTCAAAAACCCTCCCAAATTCTTGCAGCAACAACTCCACTTCTGCAGGTACACTCTCATCCAACACCTCCTCTACTGCAGAATAGATTTGAAGCAGCAATCCCTTCTTCACTGATCCTTTAAGTAACTGATGGCAATCTATGAAGGAAGTGTTTGAGGAGGGAGTTAAACCTTGCAGTAAAACTTGTTGGTCCTTGTAATGGAACTTCATGGTTAACAGCTGGAAGTCCCATTGTATAATACCCAAGGCACTCAACCATTGGGTGCCTAACACAGCCTCACATCCTCCTAATGCTAGCACATGAAATTGGACACCAAATTCCACTTCTTGGATACACACGGTTACACTACTACAAAAGCCTTGAGTTTTTATCACAGTGCCATTGGCCACCTTGACCTCCAAAATTCTTGAAGTATCAACCTGTAACTGTAGACTAGAGACCAGTGATGCATCCAAAAAATTATGAGTGCTACCTGTGTCCACCAAGAACACCAACCCACTGCTCTTAATCCTACCCTTGACCCTCATAGTGCCCGGTGTAGGAGTCCCAGTTAAAGCATACAATGTAATTCCCACCTCTTCTTCATGTTCCATGGATTTAGTATTGCCAAACTCCTCCTCTAATTCTGTAACCTGAACTCCAGATTGCACCTTAGATGTTATATCAATCCCTTCTAACATAAACAGTTTAATATTTTTGCACTTATGCCCAGGCCCCCATTTTTCATCACAATTATAACACAACCCCTTCTTTCTCCTTTCATCCATTTGAGCAGGAGTAAGTCTCTTAACTGGTACTTTTGATTTATTGTCTAACAATGCATTATTTTTAGGCAAACCAAGAATTGAAGTGTTACCTGGTTCTTGATGATTCCTTGTGCTCTTCCTACTGCTCCACACATATTCTTCTTGAATTTTGGCCAATCCAAAAGCTTCATTCAAGGACTGAGGGTTGAGCATTCTTACAGGTAACCTTATTTCATCCCTTAAACCACTCAAGAAGCAACTAAGCTTGTGTAAGGGAGAAAGACCTTTGACTCGGTTAGAGACAGCTTCAAATTCTGCCTTATACACAGCCACTGTTGAAGTTTGCCTCATCCTGGTCAAAACCTCCATAGGATCATCGTAGGCACTGGTTCCAAATCTCACATGCAATGCTGGTACCAAGGATTCCCAATCCGTAAACACCCTGGCCTCCTCTGCTTCCTGGAACCAAATCAATGCCTCCAAATCCATGTGAAAGGAAGCTATCAGTAGCTTCTCTGTAATAGGAGTTTGATAATACACAAAATACTGATTCGCCTTATAAACCCAATTAGCTGGATCACTACCTGAAAATCGTGGAAAATCCAGCCTCACAGACTTGGCAAACGACGAAGTTGAAGAACTTGGAATGGAATTTGGTTGCACATTTCTCTGCGCAGGATCTTGATTCATATCTATTGAATTCAATTTTTGTAAAATTACATTGATATTCTGATTCATCGAATTGATATTCTGATTCATCTCATTCATTGTCCTGGTGTGAATGCTTTGAATCGTTTGCATTTCTTGGATGTCTCTGTTATGATGATCAGAAGAAGCACGAAGAGAAGCAATAGCTTCATTCACTGCACTCATGGCCGCAGCTCTGGTTTCAGTCATGGTAGCACAGGAACGGTGCTCTGATACCAATTGATAAGAACAGAGAAATGGAAGTTGATAAGAATGAAAATGGTTGAAGAATCTCTAGCTGAATTCGAGGCCAGCTGGTCCTCCAGAAGAAGAAAGATGAGAGCAGAGAGAAGTAAGAAAGAAAACTGAATTAATTGGATGCTTATTTTCATGATCAGTGCAGCCCAACTCTTTTGGTTATATATTCTTCCCTCTTCCCGCCCTCTAACTAACTTTCAGAATACCTAACTAACTGTTGCCAGCTGTACTCCTAACAATTACAACAACTTCAACAATTCCACAACCAATTACCATCCGTACCACCCTTCCCACTTCTTAGTTACAATTACAACCTTTTATCAATTGATACAATCCTAACACATATACACTTATATTAGGTTAGAATAGCATTTTTATTTTGTAAAAAAAAAAAAAAGATACCTTTACATTTCGTGATGATTTATTTTATTTTATTTTTTTAATAGCTTTCATGATGATTTTCATGCTAAGTAGGTCGATACTCACTATTCTAGTTTGCTTTTATATCATAAACTGTAACTTGTACTTTGCAAGAAAAACATAGAACTCTAATATGTTTGGCAGATTTGTATAATTTACCTATTGATCTGTCACACCAGCTGGGCCAGCTCTCGAGCCCTTTTTTTTTTGGGCCCATGATAACGCGGGTTATGTACCTCTAAGAGCATGTATAGCAGTGGAGCTAAAAATTTAGCTATTTGGTATCATAAAAAGTTACTTTATCTATTTTACCTACTTACTTTACAAAACATATTGCAGCAATGGATTTATTTTAGCTTTCAACACAATAAAATAATATAAATATCATAATAAAATAATATATTCACTACAATAAAATAATATATCTACTATAATAAATAACAATTACAATCACCCGCAACCGCTATCGCTGCCACTACCGCCGCCGCTACCGCTACCGACTCTTCCACCGCCACTGCCACTGCAATCGCTACTGCCGCCGCCGCCCCAATAATTTTTTTAATCCCAAATTATATATATATACACACACACATATACAATTATTTTTTTGGGCCCAAAACAATTTCTAATATCTTAACAACTAAACTTATTATGAAATTATTGTAAAATATTGTAAAAGTAACATTTACTATATAAAATATTAACTCAACAAAAATTATAAAAAAATTCTTTTCTTTTATTTTTCTCTTAATTCACTTGCCAACCATCACTCTTATGTCTTATCTCATCCACTTTTAAAATATAATGCTTCACTTTCCAATGTTTAATTTGCACCACAAACCTTAAAAAAATCTCCACTCCATAATAATATAATATGCTTTCTTCTCTCCTTTTTCATTCATTCTTCTTCAATTATTTGTTTCCTTCTTCCCAGTTTGCACCATTCTTCTTTTTCTTTCCTTCAGTTTACAAGCTTACGCAACATGAGAGTACAAACAGGTGAGTCTATAGTCTTCATTTTGTAAAAGTTCTTTCACTTTCCTCCCTCAGTTCTCTCTCTTTTTTCCATCACTGAAAGAAAGAAGGAAAAAGAAATAGAAAAACTAAGCTTCATGCCGGCCGAAACGGTGAGGATGATGGATGAATCAGAGGTGAGAGTTTGACAAGGAGGATGATGGTGAGAGATTGAGAGAGAGGTGAGAGTTTTGTTTTTGAAAAAGAGAGAATGAGTGAAATGGAGAAGGAAAAAAAGAAATAGAAAAAAGAAAAAAAAAATTATTTTAATGAAAGATGGGAGTAAAAAGTATTATTTGCTTTTAGCATTGAGCTATCATACACAGCTATAAATGGAGCTAAAAATTTTGTAGCTAGCTCCACTGCTATAAGAGCATTTTCATCAAGAATGCTAAATATTTTAGCATTTACCACTTCAAAATTCTACTTTATCAATTTTAACATACTATTTTACAATCCACCATCCAACAAACATTCTTTTTTTTTTTTTTTACAACTTCATTTAAATAATATTATTTTTATTTTAACACTTTCTCTCTCTTTCCTGCACTTTCTTCTCAACGGCTAGCCACTGTCAGCCACCACCATCATAAACCATTAACATTCAATAGCAAACCCAGACCGGCCAACCCACTGCCAACATAATCAGCATCCATCCAAAAATCAACCGCATAGCCAAAAAAAAAGAAAAAAGAAAAAAAAAAGCAACAACAACAACAAAAACTAAACTAAACTTGAGAGAGAGAAGCTCACCATGAGAGGAAGAGAGGGAGGTGGAGGATAGAGCGGCGAACAAAACCCACAAACCCAAACCCATGGCGACCACGGCAAGCAAAACCCATCAAACCCAAGACCCACGCCTCAGCCATAGCAACCCATCTCAGTCACCACCCACCCACCTCGTTCTCAACTCCAACAAAAACCCACCACCCCGATCTCAACCCCAACCAAAACCCACCACCCCGATCTCAACCTCGGTCACGTTGATGATCCACGAACGCAGACCCATGAACTCAGACCCACAAACCCTAACCCACAAAATCGCCAGGGCACATTAGACCACGACCCACGACCATTAGCGGAGATCAATCATCAGCAAAGCACACTCATCGGCGAAGCACAGAGAGAGAAGAGAGAAGAAAGAAGTGGAGAGAGGGAGCCTGAGGGAATAAAAAATAATTTTTGTTTTACAATTGTAGATACAGTGCGGTCTTAAATATGAGATTGCACTGTAGCTTGAATCTTAAAAATTTAAGATTTAGCCAGTTTAATGGAGTGGTGTTTTTATCACAAAATTGCTAAAAAATAGGATTTTTAGCATTTGAGAGGTTTAATGAGAATGCTCTAACCTTTTTTTTGTGTTTTGGTGTAGCTAAAATAACTATATAACTATTTAGCTTCACTGCTTTGAGTGCTCTAAATACCTCAAAAGGCATTAATATATACGCACCCTGATGCAATTTGCAAGATGGGGATCTAATCAATAGGGACTTTTCAGTCAGAAAAAGGTAAGGTTTCTATTCATTGTACTCAAGCACCATATAAGGACCCAAAACACTATCTTGAGTGGAATCATTTTTAAAAACATATTCAGTCTCATTTACAAACCAAATCTTTAATTAAGGGAGTGTTTGGCAAAAATTAAAAACTCAGTATATTTTATTATTTAACTTATTTTTATTACTATTTATAAGTTTTATTGTACTTTTTGATACTATTATTCATGAGTTTTACGGTACTATTTTAACTAACTTTTACCTTTATTTACAATACTTTCAGTAAAAAAATATTTCACTTTCAACAAAATAAGTAAAACCTAAACATATCCTAAATTAAAAATTTGGTGGACAATCATTTTTGTGCATGTGACAGATTCCGAGTAATTAGTAATTACCATAAGAAAGTTATAGAGTTATAATTTATAATATTAAAAAAAAAAGGGTAAAAATAGCAACTGATAATTATATAAACACACACATATATATATATATATATATATGTAAATCTAAGAAACTTGAATTAAATTCTTACCAGAATCAGGGGCTTGATGGTGTCAATACTAAAGTCAGACCCATCTTCTTGCATCAGATCAAGAAGCACATCCAAGAAATCACCATGTCTTGTTGTCTTATCAGTCTCTCTGTGTTTCAAACGCTTAGCAATGAGGTCATCAAATATCTCATGCATCCTCTTATAGGAAACCTGAACATGGCGTCTCACACCTTGTAAATCAAACCTCTTCAACATCGGAAAGTAATCCGAAACATTAGGCTTCCCAGCATCCATCATAATCCTCCAAACAAGTTCCTTGAATTCCTGAGCTGATTCAAAATCTGGGTCCACTATATCCACCGAGAAAATAGTGTTTGATATAAGATTCAACGTGGTAGCAAAAGCTAAGGACCCAATATCAACTGGGTACCTTATATTTGTTTATGTGAGCTATGAGTTGGTGCACTTTCTTGTGACGAAAGTGTTGTAACAAGTCGAGGCGTTGAGAAGTGAACATTTGGGTGCTACATATGCGTCTACGGTTGCGCCACCTGTGGTCACCGGGGACCCAAGCAAGAGTGCCTTCTGGGTGTGGTTGAGTGGCTACTGAGTCAGGGACAGGTCGGTTAGAAAAGGTTTGGTCATGGGTGTGAAGGATTTCTTTGGTGGTTTCAGCAGAGGAAGCAACTATGGTGGTGACAAAGCCAAATTTGAGAGTCATTAAGGGACCAAACTCTATAGCCATTGCGGAGAGAGTTTCATGGGGTCTAGGACCAAGTTGGTGAAGGTTACCAGTGATAGGGAGGCCATTTGGGCCTGGTGGGAGGTTTTTGGTGTTGGATTTGCGAAGAAATTTGGGTCGGATGAAGAACAAGATGAGAGTAATGCAGAATACGAAGATGTGTATTGCTTCCATTTCTGTGTTTGTGTGTCAGTGTGGCTGTGTTTTTTCATGAAAGTCGCTAGACATTATATCGAGAGCAGCGTGTGATATAGCAAGGACTTGGTCCAATAAGACAGGGAAAAGTGTTTATTTATTTATATTTTTAATTGAAATAATAAAGAAAATTATTTATTTATTTATATTTTTAATTGCAATAATAAGAAGAGGAGTATAGTTTTAAATNGAGAGGTCGGGGGATTTCAGTCAGGCCAGAGGGTTCTACAATGTGGATGATCACAAATTTAAAGACAAGGCCATCACATTCTTCCAGCTCAGGGATTCATGCTCCGAGACAGTCGCCTTTGTCAGCTTCTTAGACCTAGTTTTCCGAACCGGGAACCCCATTTGGCTGTTAGGAGTGGACGGCTTGGCGAGCTCGCTGTACTTCCAGGCCCACCAGGGCTATCAGTATGGACTCCAGACCATGTTCTGGATAGGCGTAGACCAAGGTGTCATGGAATTCGGCTCTACAGAGCTGATTGACTGAGCTTGAATCACATATATATAGGAGGAGAATATGAGAGGAGAAAATAGGAAGTAATAATTTTCCGTGTTTCTTTTGCCATATTTTTACCTAAGTTCATGTATATAATAGATTGACAATACTTTTTGTTTTCTCCTAAACTTAGTAATTATTTTAGAACTATTGGCAGAGGACAGAAATGTAAGATTCTATACAAAGCAAGGAAATAGAAAAGCTAGAAAGAAAATGCACCTAAGGAAATGAAAAAGCTAAAAAAGGAAAGAATCGTGGGTAGCAAAGCGTGTATAATATTTAAGTATCAATAAAACTTTCTTTTATTGAGAACTCAATTGTGTATTGTGTTTGAGTGGGGTTAGATTTTTTACAAAATATTTGATAAGATATTTTCTTCCCAAATGTTAAATTGATTATTCTGACAAAATTCTAAAACTAGAAAACTCAATAATCGATATTACCATTAGTTTGATCCTAAAACAATCTAAACATAAGGAGAAGATGAAAAGTGACATGGGTTTCACATTCTCAAGGAAGCTTAACAATTTTAACATTGAATATTGGAGGTCATAGACTTAGTGTCTTAATAATAGGTAGTAATAATTATAGTGATCCTTATTCTAAATAAAATAAAATTTATAATCATCCTGTAAATAAATTGAAAGATTAATGATTTTTGTAAGGACTCAATTTGGATTGACCCGGAGTGATGGGTTTTCAGCCCAATAAGCCCAAACAATAAATTTATAGAGAGTGGGCTGAAAGGTTTAGGTGCTGTCCGTCGATCACCATGCATGAACTTTCTTATAAAGAAGAAGAATGCTAAGAGTTTCTTTTCCAATGGGGGGATGCTCCTCGGCCTATGGCCGAGGAGGCCTTATTGTTCTCTCGCTTTTTCCCTTTTTTTTTCTTTCTTCTTTCCCCCCCCCCCCCCTCGTTTACTTTACTAACTTTCCTTTTATAGTTTTCATCTTCCTATCTCCTCTTTCTATCTGTTGATCATCTATTTGCCTTCTTTTCTGGCCGTCCGTCCCATCAGAGGCCTTATCGGTACTCAAGTGGTTCACTCTGATCAACGTTATCCTGCCAAGGGGTTACCTCCCCATTAATGTTGCCAGGGAGAGTTAGTTGAATGCATTAAATGTGAGAATGACAGCTTACTTTGGGGTTAGTCTCTCCCCAAAATCACCTTCGTCAGGCCGAGGATAAGGTGGTCCTCGGTGTGGATTGGGAAAAAAGGCTTTCCCTCACCCTGGCCCTGAATAGCCTGTGCTCCTCGGCCTGGGCCTCGGGCCTGCTACATGAT
>NW_027069967.1:543405-567281 GCF_002906115.3 Quercus suber
TAATGTACCACTCCCCTTCTTCACAGTACTTCAAACTCACATTATTGGGTATCCCATAGTCGACAATGAATTTGTTCATCATCTCGTCGGACTCAACCAACTTCTTAAACTTACCCATCCCCCAAGGACGACTAAAAATTCCAGAAGAAGAAAAGAAGGAATAGAACCAAGGAAAATTTGGGGTCACTGGAAGAAGAAGACTTACAGAAATATGACGACGCTCTTCGGGTAGTGTGCAAGTTGAACCAGATTCAAATCATACGCATCAATGGTTGTAAGCGCGAAAATGAGGAAACCAGACGGTTCAAACAGGTACTTATACTCCCCCTTAGGTTCCCCAAATGTAACCGCTTGCCCATAAAAGCAAGAGATCCCCACCGAACAATTACCATCATACCGTTGAAAGTGGGAAACGTGGTGCCGCCAAAATTTAATGTGGGCACACATTAAGTCTTGAAACGCCAAAAACGCGCATCGGGCAATCGAAAAGTTGTCAGCATTAACACGAACCGAAGTGGGCGACTCGTCTAGAGGGCCCGCAGGTATCAAAACCCTCCTCCCCGTCCGAGGGAACGTGCAGCAGGGTTTTGAGGGACTATTGTGGGGCCCTTAGGCTTGATAGCCTCGGCCCATCGTGCAGCAGGCCCAAGGCCCACGCCGAGGAAGACTGACCATTCAAGGCTAAATTGGGGAAAGCCTCTTTTCCGGATCCACGCCGAGGACCTCCTCATCCTCGGCATGCCAAGGATGATTTTGGGAAAGACCAGGCCCAAAGTAAGCTGTCACCTTCACACTTAATGCATTCACCTAACCCCTCTGGCCGCATTAATGGGGATATAACCCCTTAGCAGGGCAACGCTGATCAGAGTGAACCACTTGAGTACTGATAAGACCTTTGAGAGGACGGACGGCCAGGAGAAAGGCGAATGGATGATCAACAGATGGAAGAATAAGATAGGACGATGAAGACTATATAAGAAAAGCGAGTAAAGTAAGGCAGGGGGGGGAAAGGGAGAAGAAAAAGGGCTCCTCGGCCACGGGCCGAGGAGCATCCCCCCCAGTTGTAAAAAAGTTCTAAGTATTTTTTAATAAAAGAATAGAGTTCATGCTTGGTGAACGACGGCCAGCGCCTAAACCTTCAATCCACTCTCTACAAATTTATTGTTTGGGCTTGTTGGGCTGAAAACCCATTCATACTCAGGGTCAAATCCAAATTGAGTCCCTACAAATATGATTTTCTAGATTAGAGTGTGATTAGTTTCAAGTTTAAATTTTGTATAATTTTATTTTATTGTTGATTATATGATTTAATTAAGTGAATTTAACGATTTATTTATTTGCATTGTAAAGTTTATAATAACATTCGTAAGGTCATCTTTAATTAATTTTTTACTCCTTTAGCCGTCAGTCTCTCTTTGTTTTCCAATTAACAGTTACTAATTAATTTGTTTAATTGACGTTTGATTTTTTTTACTAATCTCTTTCTCTCCCTCTTTGTTAACATCCTAATGTTTTCCCAAATTTGATGATAATTCTAATATACTAAATATGCATATTGTAACTTTTATTTTTATTTTTTTTTATTCCATTTTGCTGCCATGAAGTTAGTACATCCATAACTATTAGTTTATTATTTTATGATATGTTTGGTTTGATATTATTATTATTATTATTATTATTATTATTATTATTATTATAAATTTAGTGTTTCTAAAATAGCATGTGTTTTGTATTCTCTTTTTCTATTAATGCATTGTAACGTTTTATGGGAATACTTTATAAGAAAATTGTTTATTCTTTTCTTTTCTTTTCTTTTTTTAATTGAGTATTTCTAAATTGATATTTGTTTTGTATTTCATTTTTCCATTGATGCATTGTAACATTCATGGGAAGACTTTATAAGACAATTTTTATTTATTGAATAAAATATTATACGTTTAATTTTTTTTTTTAAATGAGACAAAATATAAATAATTATGATATGGAGGATGTTGCTAAATTTAAATGTTGAATAAAAAAAGATGAGAATAAAATAATAAAAATGAAATGTATAGCAATAAACACCATATTATTTTAGTTATGCTATGTAATAAAATAATATTATATTTTTATATACTATCTTTATAAGGAATTAATATAACATTTAACAACCAATGAGAATAAAAAGATAACAATATAAAATATAATCAAGCTGGATTACCTGTCAATTCCAATTTTGGCAAACTAACTGACTTCTAGTAATCTAAAACTGATTTCTGCGATGCATTTGGTGGAGTTTTTAATACTGCATCAGTATGTTTTGATGGTCAACCTGTTACACTAAAATTTTTTTAAAAAAAATATATATATATATATATACCAAAATTGAAGGAATATATATATATATATAGAGAGAGAGGGGCTTTTGTGTGTGGAAAAATAGAAATTATGCATGGAATAAGAGGGAGAATGACAATTTTATAGCATGAGGATAAGAATAAGAAGAGACAAAAATAAAGGAAGATAAAAAGATAGAATAATATTAATATTGAGAGTAGTGGGGATATGAAAAGTTAAAATGGAATGAGAAAGGTTGAAGAAAGTTAAGGTAAAGTGTAGTGGGGATATGAAAAGTTAAAATGGAATTGAAAATTTAATAATAAATAAGAATAATTAAAAAGAAGATAAATTAAATATGATATTTTGATTGTAATATATTAGAGTTTTTAATTCACTTTAAATGTTAAAAAATTGTATAAAAAAATGGGAATGAGAAGTTGAAATAGAATGAGAAAGGTTGAAGAAAGTTAAGATAAAGTGTAGTGAGGATATGAAAAGTTAAAATGGAATTGAAAATTTAATAATAAATAAGAATAATTAAAAAGAAGATAAATTAAATATGATATTTTGATTGTAATATAATAGAGTTTTTAATTCACTTTAAATGTTAAAAAATTGTATTAAAAATGGAAAAAAAAAATTGATAATGACATGGCTGCTAACATGGCTCAATGGGAGCGTAGCAACATTAAATGCTACGCTTTAGCTTTTAGTAATATATAGATGAGAAGTCATGAGATTTATTATTCATTTGACAGTCGTTAATAGAATAATAAATCTCATAACAGTCCAGTTCAATATGTCTTATATATTTAAAACATGTTAACATATCAACTAAAAGTTTTCACTTCCATGATCAAGACAAATCATCTTAATTGATATGTTATAGTCTTCGCAGATGAAATGCCAATTTTATCACTGACTATGAACTAAGATTTTGAGTTTATAAAAAACTTATGATTTACATATTCTGTGACTAAATCACATAAATCACATACTATGTATCTCATAGACTACATGATAATGTCTAAACATTCACGCTACCATTATTTTAGATAATAGTAAAAACAAGTTTATTCCATAAAACATAATGTCATAGATAATGTCATACATAGCATACAATAAGATTTTAGGGCATTAATCCTAATAGGATCCACATTTTATTCAGTTATCTTTTTTTAAGTCAAGTATCCACACTTTATGCTTCATGCATTAAAGAGTGTGAACAAATGTAAAACCATCAAAGCTCTTTCGAAATTTGATTTAATAAAACAGTCGGTCATAAGGTCGTTAGCCGGCCAGGAAACTGAAAACATTTATCATGAACTTCTACCAAACTCGGACGAAACCGAGGAGCAATAGATGCTCAGGAAGTTTCCTATGAACTCCATGGCTTCTCTTTTTATTTATATGATGCTACCCTGCCCTCAGTGTTGTGCAATCCATTTGTAGGTCCTTCCCTCCCAGTTTTAGTCACATTAGATTTACCCTTTTTGCCTTTTTCAATCACAAAATTATTTGATGGAAACCATTGCCGAAGCCTACATGTCTCTGCCAGATAGAGAAGAGGGAATTCCTACCATCTTTTCACTCTTTCCACCAGCCAACTCCCTGTCAGATAGTAGTGATAGTTCATTGTCTAATCGAACACTTCAACACTACTTGTCTCCATATTCCATAACATCGTTCTTTCCACCAAACAACTCTGTGTCAAGCTCTGGATCTACTCAAACCATACACCTCCCTCCGTCCATATCGTCACTATTTCCACCCACACAGTCTGTGGACTCTCAGCTAAATTCATTGTGTAGTGAAAGATCGAATCCCGGATTTGGTAATTCCATAACCTCAATCTTCCCGCCAAACTATTCTTATTCTAGTTCAATTGAATCAACCCAATACCACGATCAGTTTGGTTCAAACAAAAGCAAATTGAGTCATGAATTTAAAGATGTTGTTACTGGTAGAACTGAACCTCATTTTCAGAAGCCTAATGTAAATCGTTGGCGCTCATTTAAATTTCATATCTCGAACGAAGAGAGAATCTTCCAAAAGCAAGTTAAGGCGGAGTTGAGGCAGGCCCAGGAGAGGTCACTATTTCCACCCACACAGTCTGTGGACTCATAAATTCATTGTGTAGTGAAAGATCGAATCCCGGATTTGGTAATTCCATAACCTCAATCTTCCCGCCAAACTATTCTTATTCTAGTTCAATTGAATCAACCCAATACCACGATCAGTTTGGTTCAAACAAAAGCAAACTGAGTCATGAATTTAAAGATGTTACTGGTAGAACTGAACCTCATTTTCAGAAGCCTAATGTAAATCGTTGGCGCTCATTTAAATTTCATATCTCGAACGAAGAGAGAATCTTCCAAAAGCAAGTTGAGGCGGAGTTGAGGCAGGCCCAGGAGAGGTCACTATTTCCACCCACACAGTCTGTGGACTCACAGCTAAATTCATTGTGTAGTGAAAGATCGAATCCTGGATTTGGTAATCCCATAACCTCAATCTTCCCGCCAAATTATTCTTATTCTAGTTCAGTTGAATCAACCCAATACCACGATCAGTTTGGTTCAAACAAAAGCAAATTGAGTCATGAATTTAAAGATGTTGTTACTGGTAGAACTGAACCTCATTTTCAGGAGCCTAATATAAATCGTTGGCGCTCATTTAAATTTCATATCTCGAACGAAGAGAGAATCTTCCAAAATGAAGTTGAGGCGGAGTTGAGGCAGGCCCAGGAGAGGTGGACCTATGCTATCTACTGGGAGTTAGACAGGCCATCCAGTTCTCCTCTATGGGGCACTTTCAGTCAGGTCAAAGGGTTCTACAATTTGAACGATGACAAATTTAATGACAAGGCCATGGCCTTGTCGTTCTTCCAGCTCATGGATTCGTGGTTTAGCATCTTTGGCAGTGTCCTAAACCAAGTTTTCAGCAATTCGAGTCCCATCTGGGTGGTCGGGGGGGACTGCCTGAAGAGCTCAAAGTACTACCAGGCCCGTGAGGGCCATCATTATGGACTCCAGACCATGTCTTGGATACGTGTAGCAGATGGTGTCATGGAATTTGGCTCCACAGAGCTGATTTATCCATCTTCAAATTTCAGGAACATTGGTTGGTTGTCTGTCAATGACAGATCTTCTACTTAAGATAGTTTGGCCAAAACTGCATGTTCTCAAAAAATTTTAATTTGAGAACTTCTTCGAGCTCACTTTCTATAACCATTTCTATACAGAGCCAAAAGTGTAATCTATGGAATCAATTAAAGTTATTTTAATTCTTTTTATTTTATACACGGTGAAGGACTCTAGTGCCACCAACCTTGATTGTTTTTCCTCCTTTTAAATTTTCATGCTGTTTTGTTAATGCAACGCCATTCTTTAAAAACAAAACATCAAATTTTTAACACTTTTCGGATAACGTCGTCCAAATATATATTTAACCTCATTTAGATACAATGGCCTTAAGGAAACAATTAAAACATTTACATAATTGCATACAAATTACTTGAAAGATGAATGGTTGAAATATTCTATAATGAGTAAAAAATTTTGATATCAAATAATAAAGTACATACTAAGATAATCTAGTTAAAGTAGAGTTAAAAACATATATTTAAAATTATAAACATGTATAAGAAACATTCATAAGTATAAAATGAGTGAAGACAAAATATATCGACGAAATTAACATAAATTATAGATGCTTAAAATTTTTTTTTTTAAATAATTCATGTCCAAAATAAACAGCTTTTCAAAATAAAATATAATATTTTCTAGAGTGTGTGTTGCTTAATAATGACATATTATTCATAAAAGAACACATATATAAATAAGTAAACAATCAAATTTTAATATATATTCTCAAATTGAGATAGAGTGTTAACTATAGTTGATATTAGATTATAAAATTAGTTTTCAAGATTATAAATTTCTTATGTGATTTTTTTTTTTTGTTAAAATTAGTTATCCAATAAGGCATTTATAATTTTGTTTTATGCTTTGAGATGTTGATATTGTGCAGAAAGGAAACTTGTGTTTTTATTTTAATTATCCTTCGTGCTATTTTGTTTTGGTTAATAATTTTGGGATTTTTACAATTTCAAAATTATTGAAAAAAAATAAACTTGTTTAGTTGAGCTCATTAATTCTTGATATGAGTGATGAATTCAAAACAATGCATTTTACGTCAAGTAATTTCTTGCATTATTTTCCAAATGGCAAATACATGTTTCTTTTCTTTTCTTCTTTTTATAAAAAATTTCATGTGAAAAAATATAGGTTGACCTAACTAGACCCGAACCCAACCCGACCCGCTTGTTTGTCATGTCCAAATTATAGGGAAAATGAATCTAAAATGTTGGATGGATATTTTGAACTTAGAACCTCGTAAGTATCTTGAGGCCTTAAAAATCATTTGAAGTTACCAAATATGTCTTAGAATATGAGAAATTGAGGAACATAAAAATAGAATAATAAAAAATAAATTAATTAACTTTTATAGACACAAAAGTTTTGATGATATATACATATGTATTTTCTTTTCTTGTTTTCTTTTGCTGATTTGGAAGATATCTTTCTAGAAACAGTCAGTCAAACGAAAGTTTGTAATTAGCCACAACATGCAAGTTTTTCTTCTTTGGAGGAAACCGCGGATCGGTAGTCGTGAGGAAGTTTGCTATGAATTTCACTCTCTCTCTGTTTAAATGATGTTACCGTCATTGCTGTGGCAAGCCATTGATAGATAGGTCATAACTGACAATATTCTTCCATATTACAAAAAAATTCAAATTTATTCCACATCACTTGAAATTATATACCTAATGGAAATGATGGTTTAGCATAAAGAATATCGGCAAAGCGCCAAGAGAGAAGTCTGGCCTGGATAGTGAAAGGAATTGAGTGAAATGATTAATGTGGGTAAAAGGAGCGTTTAAATTTGGGCAAAAGGATAGTGACTCATGAAGGTCAAGCTCGCTCAAGCAAAGTAGTCGCAAACTGTCAAGAAGGGCCTGGGCTTAGAAAGATATTGAAATTCAATGCACTAGTCCTAAATGCCTTTACTAAGCATAATGGATGATCACATGACTTTCTTCCCCTAGAAAAAAGAAACTGCTGTATAAAAAACACAACTTTGTTTAAATATATACAGTGGATCCAACCCATCGCTAGTGGATTCTCTCTCTCCTGTGCTCATTTTGTTTTTTCACATTATAAATAAAATCTTTGTTCCAAAAAAACAAAAAAACAAAAAATCATAGTAACTATTTCTATAGTATATCATTGTCCATGCGTCCGTGGCATGTTCCCCTCATCCCCAATCACACATATTTGATTATGTTTAGCTTAAAGTTATGGCGTTTTTCTATATTATGAATTTCACTAAAAATAAGGCCACTATAGGCAACGTTTTTTTATAATTAACTAAATAGGTCATATCAATCGAGCATAAAGTACATGATAGATTAACATTCTTATTTATTACCGTTTATTCATGGGTACATGACCATTTTTTCCTCTTTTATTAATTAATTAATTAATTTATTTTTAATCTATTTAAAACAAATAGAATAGTGTAGCGTTTGAATGATAGGTGGATAACCAAAACCAAACTTAATATCAAAAAAAAAAAAAAAAAAAAAATAAAAAAAAAACCAAACTTGAAATCTTAGCCCCAGCTAGAATTACGGTTTCTTTGAAACCCGACTATATTGATCTTCAAATTTATCGCTTAAATTTATCATGGTCAATTACAGGCAACCAAATTCTTAAAAAATTTACATAATATATGTCACACAAAGTAACTCTAGAAAAAGTTTAGAGGGTTGTCACTTCCAAAATTGATGTACAAAAAGCTCAACCAAAGCACGTTCTTAAATTAGGTGTTATAAGCTTTCCAACAACTAGTGTTGCGTCCCAAACCCAAAAGGGTCCATAACATGAAAAATCGAGCCTTCAGGAGAAACAGTTTAGGATTTTTCTTTTTCTTTTTTTCCATTTGATAAAGTAAATAAATATATTGATCTCTCCACAATACAAATCAGAGTTCTATGACACATTTAAAAGCAATACAAACTACAAATCATGTGTCTCCAAATATACTTAACAATCCAATGCTCCAAATAAAATAAACACAAAGTCACGATACTCTCTAAAGTATGCAACCTCAACAGAAAATCTAGGCCTACCACATCCAAAACTAACAACCTCAAGAGCCCAATCTCTAGTAGTATTAGCTATAGCCTCAATAAATTTAGTAGGTTGAGTCACCAACAAGTTATAGCACAAATCTCCCACTTAGCATAGTACTTTAGTCACCACAAAAAAATTAAGCTCCATGCCCGACATATAGCTAATTTATCTGTAAAACTATTGGAGAGTAGGATGAGCTAATCCAATAAGTAGCATAATTAATAAGGGTGGAGGAGAGAGGGGGCTGACTTAAGTTGGAAAGCTTAATTATCGATTTGGCACAAAAATATCTTGTGAGTAAATTACCATTTGCCCCTCAAGTTTCTTCCAAATTAAACTTAATAACTGAGGTGTTACATTCTTCCCCCTTAAAAAATTCCGTCCTAGTAACTTATTACTTAGAAGAAGAGTGAACTGGTTTCTCTGTAGCTAAGAAAGTGTTCTAACTTCTCTTAGACAGTAGAATAGTTGTACCTTCTATGAAGGCTTGTCTGTCTTCCACGTTCTAACAGTGTTATTACATTGGCTAGTTGGGTTTTCTTCAAGGGAATTGGGAAACAAATTGTTTTTTTCTTACTAGTCTTATTCTTGTGTTTACAATGGAAGAGTTGTCACAAAGTTGGACAAAACTATCACTTTCTGAGAGAGAGGGCCCAGGTTGCTGCTTAGAGAGTGAATTCAGCTCCCAATAACATATTATAGCAGCAAAGTTTCTTACGAAACGAGCTCTTAATATTGAGGCAATTGCAAAAACTTTCACTCCTTTGTGGCAATCGAAAAGTGGATTCAAGGTCAGAAATCTTGGTGATCATGTAATTTTGTTCATATTTGAAAATGCAAGTGAAGTAGACAAAGTCCTTAGTGCAAAGCCATGGAGTTTTGATAAACACTTGGTGATTATGCAAAAGTATGATAAGAGCATGGCTGTGGAAGAACTGAAATTTGAGAAGACTTTCTTTTGGGTGCAAGTTCATGGGATTCCTTACAAATATCTAAATGTCAAGGCGGCCGAGAAAATCTGTGAAGTTGTAGGACAAGTTATACACTCGGTTAATCCGGCAGAAACTGAGGGTGGAAATTTCATGAGGATTTGTGTGGGGTTGGATGTATCTCTGCCGCTTTGCCGTGGTAGAGTTGTATCTCTGGAGAATGGGAAAAAAACTTGGATCACTTTCAAATATGAGCGTCTTCCAAATATATGTTATTGGTGCGGCAGAATGGACCATAGTGATCGGGATTGTGAAATTTGGTTGGAAAGTGAAGGGAGTCTAGCAGAAAACCAGAAGCAGTTTGGTCCTTCTCTACGTGCTCCACCATTTTTTCCAGCAAGGCGAAGTGTTGTGGCTGTCCCAGGCTTCTACATTCCTAAGAGCAAGACAACAAATCCACCTGCCGGTACGACCAGGCCTGAAGAGGAGGGTGTAACCAGCAATGAACCACCACCAAGGGAGGAGCAGACGGTGGTGCACAACCTGGCAAAATCAGTTAACTCTTTAAAGGTGCATTTAGTGCAGGAAACCGTTACCACAAAGGAGCCGAGTCAGTCCAGAAATGGCTATAGTGGCAATAAAGACCACATCCCTAATAATACTCCACACAATCTGGAGCCAACTAATGCAGCAGTTGATGACACATTAATGCCCGAAAATTCTGGAACTAAATATGATTCTCCTCCAACGGATACTGGTGATAATATTCTCATTAATGCCTCGGACCAATCATTAAGGCCCAATCAAGTCAAAGCAGCGGCTACAATGAAACCGATCCAGCCAACTAACTCACATGAATCATTGTCACGTGAGATGCATGAGATTACTAGGGCTCAAAAAAAACCTAGCACGTGGACAAGGTTTGACAGAGCAAGCACAACCCAGAAAGTTTGCTCCTCTATTTCTACAGGGGCATGTAAACGAAATTTTTCGAATGTGGATGACCATTCAGTATTACCTAGTAGCAAAAGACAGGTTTTGAAGGATGGTTTTGAAGTTTCTTTCCAAGTGGTGGAGGCTGATGATCAGCCCCGCCAACAGCCATGAATCTCTTAGTATGGAACTGTCGTGGGCTTGGGAACCTACGTACAGAAAAGGAGCTTGGAAATATCATCCGGGCAAAAGATCCCTCTGTCATGTTTTTAGCCGAAACATGGGCAGATGAAGCTAGGCTAGACCGAGTTCTTCACAACATAAATTTTGATCACAAGTGGGAGGTTCCCAGTGGGAGGAGAGGAGGCGGACTGGTACTTTTCTGGAAGCGAGATGTCAATGTAACTATTGAGGATTCTCATAGGTATTTTATTGATGTAACTTTTGATAAAAATATGGAAGCGGAATGGAGATTCACTGGATTTTATGGAGAGCCGGAGACTCATCGGAGAATGGAAGCTTGGAACAAATTGAGGGGTTTAAACAATAGGCCATCGATCTCTTGGCTCTGTGCGGGGGATTTCAATGAAATCAGTAGACAAGATGAAAAAATGGGGGGAGTTTTGAGGGGCCACAACCAAATGCAAATGTTCAGAGATGTTATTGATGAATGTGGCTTCATTGACTTGGGTTTTGAGGGACCCAAATTTACGTGGAGCAAACACTTCTCTGATGGTCATTCCATATGGGAACGATTGGATAGAGGTTTGGCGAATAGTGAATTTCTTCTAAAATATCCAGGCGCAAAGGTGTCTCACCTTAGAAGCATGTCATCAGATTATGTACCAATCTTTATAAACTTGTCGGGTTTGGAGACTCCACCTAAGAAAAAGGTGTTTCGATTTGAGGAGATGTGGCTATCTGATTCTGGCTGTGGTGAAACAGTGGAGGCGGTATGGAGGAATGGTGAGGAGGGTGACATTTTGAAAAAAATAGAAAAATGTAGTAAAGATTTGGAGTGGTGGGAAAAGAATTGTTTTGGGAATGTTAGAAGAGAGTTGGAAGAGAAAAAAAAAATTGCTAGCAAAAGCTGAGGTTGATGCAATGAGGAGAGGAGATAATACTCGGCTTAGAAAATTAAAAGCTAAAATTCACGTCCTTATGGATAGAGAAACCCGATTGTGGAGCCAAAGAACAAGAGTTTTATGGTTGAAAAATGGTGATAGTAATTCCAAGTTCTTCCACAATAAAGCAACTCAGCGGTTTAGGAAAAATTCAATTCTTGGAATTAAAGATAGAAGTGGAAATTGGCAAGAGCAACCAGACTTGATTGGAGATATCATTGTTGATTTTTTTGGGGAATTGTTTACCACATGCAATCCGGCCATGGAAGATGACTCACTATCCTTTATTCCACAGCTAGTTACAGATGAGATTAATGAGCAGTTAGGAGGTGAATTCATGGGTTGGGAAGTCCAGGAAGCACTGAAACAAATGGCGCCTCTAAAAGCACCAGGCCCGGATGGGATGCCACCAATTTTCTACCAACATTTTTGGGGGATGATGGACCAAGAGGTAACATCCACTATTCTTACTTGGCTGAATTCAGGTAAATTGCCTCATCCAATAAACCACACATTTATCACCTTAATCCCAAAAGTTAAAAATCCTATATTAGTTTCTGATTATCGACCTATAAGTCTATGTAATGTGTTGTACAAGATATTTTCCAAAGTTCTTGCAAACAGATTAAAAAAATTCATGCCAGAACTTATAACTGAGCATCAATCTGCTTTTGCAAAAAATAGGCTTATTTCTGATAATGTACTAGTTGCTTTCGAGACTTTACATTGTATGAAAAATCATAACTCAGGAAAAACAGGTTTTATGGCTGTCAAACTTGATATGAGTAAAGCATATGACAGGGTGGAGTGGAATTATTTACAGAAACTGATGGAGGAAATGGGATTTTGCACAAGGTGGATTGAATTAATCATGGAGTGTGTTAGTACAGTCTCATATTCCATCTTAGTGAATGGGGAACCGAAGGGGTTAATTAATCCAACAAGAGGCATACGGCAAGGGGACCCTCTCTCCCCCTTCCTCTTCCTTTTATGCACGGAAGGATTACATGGCCTAATCACAAGAGCTGCAAGAGCGAAGGAAATCAACGGCTTCTCTCTTTGTAAGAGAGGCCCCAAACTAACCCATTTATTTTTTGCAGATGACAGCTTACTTTTTTGCAAGGCCAACCCCCAAGAATGTGGAAATATACTCAAAATATTGTCGGAATATGAAGCGGTTTCGGGCCAAAAAATTAATAGAGAAAAGACATCTCTTTTCTTTAGCAAATCCACGGAAGAGGTGACTAGACAAGAGATAAAAAGAATTTTGGGGGTGCAAGAGATAAAATTTTATGAGAAATATTTGGGGCTGCCTTCGTTGGTGGGAAGGGGAAAAAAAGCAAGTTTTAGCTATATAAAGGAGAGGGTTTGGAGAAAATTACAAGGGTGGGAAGGAAAGCTTTTGTCTCAAGCGGGTAGAGAAGTCCTAATCAAAGCAATTGTCCAAGCAATTCCAACATATACCATGGGATGTTTCAAAATTCCCTTAGGTCTATGTCACGACATTGAAGCTATGGTTAAAAAATTCTTTTGGGGGCAGAGGGGTGATAAAAGGAAAATACATTGGATTAAATGGTCGGAGTTGACGAAATCGAAGCTAGATGGAGGAATGGGTTTTAGGGACCTTGCATTGTTCAATGACTCGCTTCTAGCCAAACAAGCATGGCGACTCCTACATAACAAAGATACTCTTTTCTATAGGATATTCAAGGCAAGATTTTTTCCTCATTGTTCTTTCATGGAAGCCAAGGAATCAACAACTGGGTCATATGCTTGGAAAAGCATTTTGAAGGGAAGGGAGGTTATCAAAATGGGTGCAAGATTTCGGGTTGGCAATGGAAAAAATATTAAAATATGGCAGCACCATTGGCTTCCCATTAAACATCCACCGTTAGTCACTTCTCCAATTATCGAGTCTATGGAGGATGCTACGGTTGATTGTTTAATAGATGAGACTACAGGGAATTGGGATGATGAAGCGTTGGAGGGAATTCTTATACTGAATGAAGCTGAACTTGCAAAAAAAATCCCACTTGCCCAATGCCAAACTGAAGATTCTCTGTTCTGGCCCTTCACGGCAGATGGACAATACAATTGCAAGTTGGGATATCGTTTTTTAAAGGAGTTGGAGACCGAGGTTGAAGACGGAAGAAGAACGGACTTGGACAAAAAACTCTGGAAAAGTATTTGGTCAATGGACGTTCCAAACAAGTACAAAAATTTTCTGTGGCGTGCATGCAGAGATTCCCTCCCAACAAAGTCTAACCTAAACAGAAAAACAATTATCCCAAACCCAACCTATGACAGATGCGCTTCAATGGCAGAGGACACGCTACATGCTCTATGGGGTTGTTCAGGTTTGGACGTGGTTTAGAATGATGCTAGGTGGAGCTTTCGGTCAAGGGAGGTTTTCAGACTTCAAGCACTTACTCGGATGGCTAC
This sequence comes from Quercus suber, assembly GCF_002906115.3. Classification (NCBI taxonomy): domain Eukaryota; kingdom Viridiplantae; phylum Streptophyta; class Magnoliopsida; order Fagales; family Fagaceae; genus Quercus; species Quercus suber. The sequence continues at coordinate 557,350 of NW_027069967.1, forward strand.
TGGAGAATGGGAAGCCCATTGAACTCTTTGCTATCCAAGTTTGGTGTATTTGGCACCAGAGAAATCAGTCTCGCCTTCATCAACCTTGTTGTCTCACAAAGGACCTGAAGCAAGATGCACAAGAGCGTTGGGTTGAAATCAGGTCTGTCAATCCTCTGCCAAACCCGACCAGAACAGAGCCCAAGCCAAAATGGTCAGCCCCACCACGGAATAAATATAAGATCAATTATGATGGAGCAATCTCAAATGCAGAAAACAAGGCTGGGATTGGTGTGGTTGTTCGGGACTGCAATGGTGAGGTATTGGCATCCTTAATCCAGCAATTGGAGCAAGCATATCAACCTGTGGAAGTGGAAGCAATCGCAGCATGCAGAGCAGTGGAGTTTGGCAGCGAGATTGGAGTGGACTGTGCTATTGTGGAGGGTGATTCAGAAGTGTTAGTGAAGGCTTTGAGGAACAATGACAATGGATTGATTCATTTTGCACCACTGATTAATGATATCTCTTTATTTTCGGGTTTGTTTTCAGAATTGTCATACTCTCACATTAGGAGAGATGGCAACAAAGTTGCTCATAGTTTAGCTAGGCTAGCTGTGATGACACCAGGTTGTACCGTGTGGATGGAGGATGTCCCATCTCGCACCTTACCCTTTGTTCAGGCTGATTTGGCCGTGCCTTGATGTTACTCAATAAACGTCTTCTTTCTCAAAAAAAAAAAAAAAAAAAATTCCGTCCTCGAAATTGTATGCAATTAATAAACTTTTGAAACACATTCAGTGATCAAAAACATTAGCTTTTGAGATTTATATACGTGTGAACTTGATGAGGATCAAAAAACTTCATATGATATAAAGAAAATACCCATTCACCTTTCAAGAAATCTTTGATAAGATAAGAGGGGCTACTAATGAAATGAAATTAGCAATTATAAAACCATGTCCAAAATCTCAATTTCTGGAAAAATCCGATATTGACAGTAAAATTAATAATTTTTTTTTTCTAATACCAGTCACAATTGCTCCATTGAACTTAAAAGAATTTTTAAGGGGTAAAAAGCTAACAATAGTTAAAACCGAAGCCTCAAATCATAAATATAACATCAATCATGAATTATGAAGACAAAAGTACATTCACAATGAACAGAAGTTTCATAAAAGGCTTTAAAATGACTTTCTAAATCCATGTGAACCATACAAGTCCACCTTCCTAGTAAACTTTAATTTAAAACTTTTCATATCAAAAGATTTTTTTTTCCTTTTTTTTTTTTTTTTAAATATATAATAACATGATAGCACCAAAACTTGATGGTTAATGGTTTGTTAGACACCACATTAGCTCAACGGCATCAAACAAACTCTCTAACCAACCATTGCAATAAAAAAATAAAATAAAAACTTGTTGGATTATGCTAAAAATAATTGGTCAGCAACTTGTCGTACCACTCTTGGCTAGCGAGGTTCAACCAAATTGCACCACCTAAAGTCAGCATAACCAACAATATTTGCTAATGGCAAATTATCTTTAAACAAGTTCTCAAAATTTATAAACATGAAATTTGAAAACTTGATTCCTTTTTGTTTGCTCAAAACAATTTTAGGAATTTAACCCAAAACTTTCAAGAATTTTGAGAACAATGCATAGCAAGCACAACAGTTTACATCACATACAAAGATTTAAGAACTTACCAATAGCATCACACAATAAGAAAGACACCACAATTCCAATCACTTATAACTCAATCAATCATAACGCACACAACAGTTTCTCCGTAAAGCTACCCAACAAGCTACCACAACACATAATGCTTTGACTTAGATCAAGATCATTGCCTACTTCAAATGTCTATAGAATTATAACCTAAGCTCTGATACCATAATTGTCACGCCTCAAACCTAAAAGGGTCCAAAGCATGAAAAACTGAGCCTTCAAGAGATAATGTATGAGATTTTTTTTTTTTGGACATTTGATAAAGTAAATAAATATATTGATCTCTTCACAATACAAGTCAAAGCTCTATGACACATATACAAGCAATACAAATTACAAATCATGTGTTTGAAATATACTTAATGATCCAACGCTCCAAATAAAATAAACACAAAGTCATGATCCTCTCTAAGGTATGCAACCTCAACAAAAAATCTAGGCTTACCACACCCAAGGCTAAGAACCTAAAGAGCCAATCTCTAGTAGTATTAGCTATGGCCTCAATAAATTTAGTAGGTTGAGTCACCAACAATTTATAGCACAAATCTCCCACTTAGCACAATACTTTAATCACCACCAATAAACTAAGCTCCATGCCCAACATGTAACTAGTTTATCTATAAAACTGTTAGAGAGTGGGATGAGCTAAAGCCCAGTAAGTAGCATAATTAATGGAGGTGGAGGAAGAGGGGGGGGGGGGGGAGGTGACTTAAGTTGAAAAGCTTAATTATCGATTTGGCACAAAAATATCTTGTGAGTAAATTACCGATTTGCCCCTCAAGCTTCTTCCAAATTACGCTTAATAATGGGGGTGTTATAGTTAGCATGTGGCACATCCATTTCTGAGTTCATTAAGGTCTCCATGCAATTTCACTTCAATAACCGAAGAAGTTTATGACTAGGGAGCCATAATTTTCGCAAACATCATTCGATTCATTCAAACTTACGCTATGTTTGTTTCGTCACACACTTTATCTTGAAAATCGGTCATTTTTCAAAGAATATTTTCTAGAAAACCATCTTATTTTCCTATGTTTGGTACTAACTTTAAAAATGAGCTTAAAATATCTTATGGTATTTGGTATGCACTAAAAATCACTAACATTTCTTGTATAATTCAAAACATATATAAAATGTATATTGTGTAAAACAACTACATAATCAATATTAAACGGAACATAACCAAGAGTCTTGTTGTTTAATTGGCTGACACTTTCTAATATTTTTAACAAAGACATCTAAATATATATATATATATATTAACTCTTAAACATTATAAAAAATTATAAAATGTTTATATAATTTTTTATAATTCTATATGCGATAGCCAAAGGAAATCCAAGTAGGGGAAAAAAAAATCAAATTGTTGTCCTCCATCTAACGTAGCACCATGAGGTTGAAATAGTTTTTTTACGCAATAGCCCTATAGGATGCACTTCCTCAGTAGTTGTAGAAACCATATAGGTTAGCCTATTAGCCTTGCTGAGTGAGTTGTTGAATTCGCTACTGCACAAGGCATTGATGAGCTTTGTGACAATGGAACACATTGGATTGGAAGCCTCTTTAAACACCATCTAAAGAGGTATTACAAAGGAAGACAGAGAAAGACAATAAGAGAAGTGAGAGAGAGACATAAAGATTATTTTCCAAGAAAATTTAGCGGAAACATTCTTTAAAAAATAAGCCTTCTCTTTAATAGAGTTTTTCATTGATCAAAGATTCTTTTTGATCTATTTTCTTTTATGATACCGAACATTGAAAAATACAAAATATATACATATATATATATATATATATTTTTTTTACATAAACTTTTCTATTGAAACAAACCGAAGGTGAGTGTCTTTGTAAATTTGTAATGAGATTTTATTATCATAATAATCTAAAAAGAATAAGAAATTTGAATAAATAATTTGAAGCATTTTAATTATACCCAAAAAAGGGGAAAACTTACCACGTTAGAGCATCCACATCAGTGGATGCAAAAATTTTGTATATTTACACATCTAAAACATACGTTTTCTATTTCATACTCCCATTTTTATAAAACACCCACATTAGTTTGTCTATTATACACATTTATTCAAATAAAATATTGTAAAACTTTTGTAAGCTGGGTTTCCTATTCAAAGCCTATCAATACCTCCGATCAACCCACCCATCAAAATCCCAGCCACCATCAACTAGATCAATCTCACCCATCCATTTGCTTTGATCAACAGCATCACGGTCCCGGAGTTTTGATCTTGTGAGAGCGATTTGGCGTTATATGGCGAGACAGGAACGCTGTTGTTGTAGATATAAGGGGACCAAACGTTGATGTCTTTGTGGCCTTGATAGGTGGGTGGGATTTGTGTAAAAAGTGTGATTTGCTAGTTGCGGTAAACAGCATAGACATCGAGCTTGCCGTAGTAGGTGCCAATCTTGTCGTACCCACGGAGATCGGTGGCCTGAGATGAGATTGGTGGACTAAGGGAGAGATGAAACAAGAGAGAGGTGAGAGTGAGAATTTTCTATCCGAGAGAGAGGTGAGGTGAGAGGAGAGAGAAACAAATACTAAAATAATAGATACACGAGCTACAGTAACTGTGTAAATATATATGATTACTATTGTATATTTACACACTTTTACACCCACTGATGTGAGTTTTTTTTTTTTTGCTCAAAATATGTAAAATAGGTACTTCTTTTCTATTTTAGAAGACTATACAAGGACTGATGTGGTTGCTCTTACAACAAAAGATTGAAGAATATAGGCCATTTAAAAAAGAATAATATCAATCAAACACCATCAAGTTTCTATTAAAAAAAAAGAAAAGAAAAAGAAAAGAAAAGAAAAGAAAAACAAAATAATAAACAATATATTTATAAATATAGAGAGATGAAAAATGTTTTTAGAAATAGTTAATTGTTAAGAAAAAAAAATATCTTCAATAAATTTTAAAAATAAACTATACATTAAACAATATCACAAAATAACATATATTAACATGCATCACCTGAATTTGTTACACTGGGTTATTGTTCAAGAGGATGCAAACACAGATTCTGTTAATGGCTGTCGTATTAAGGTGAGTTTCGTATTGAAATACTCCGCTCAAAATTGATCAAAACTATTAACGTATTAAAGCACAGCACGTGTTCGCTTTTCAGTTTTCTCTTCTATTGCCTTTCCATTCCTAGACAGCCAAAACTATAGTCAACAGACGCGACAAAAATTATTTTAATTCTTAAAAAAAATAAAAATAAAAGGACATAAGAGCCACCAACGTTGACTGCCCAGACAGCTCAACCCAAAAAAATTAAAAACACATCCTACGAGTTCATTTGGTGTAGTTGTTCTAGTAATTTTGTTTGTAATTTTTTAAAATACGTATAAATAAAAAAAATTATGTAAAAATATATATAATTTTGTTTAAAAACTAAAAAATATTGCTTAAATTACATACCAAATAGACCCTAGGTTACAGCTTTTACAAACCCGAAATGTTACTCGAAGAATATTACTAAACGCGTTTTAAGATAATATTGTTTTAGTAATGTTGTTTGTATTTTTTAAAAATATGTGCAGGTAAAAAACTATATAAAAATAATTGTAATGCTGTTTAAAGACTAAAAATTATTATTCAAAATACACTATCAAACCACCCTTAAACACCCTTTTTTTGTTTTGTTTTGTTTTTTTTTTTTTTTTTTTTTTTTTTGTTTTTGTTTTTTCGTTCTCCCTTCTCACAAGGGCTGTCCAAACAACTCGCAGATTTGACCCACCTGGCCAAACCAACCGGACCCGAACCGTTTGCCGTCCGATCCAATTCCTTCGGCGGTCGGCGGCGGGTCCTTACTTTCCAAAACCGATTCTAGCGGATCGGGTGCGGGTCTCTTCCTCTAATACCCGACCCATCCGACCTGACCGCCATATAAATGGGTTTAAAGGTTTGAAGTTTGTTAACCAGTCTCATTCCAGTCCTTACTTTCCAAAATCATCCTCTCACTCTCAATTCTTACCCTTCGCCAATCCAACCGTTGATGTTTACCCTTTGCCGATCTTGCTCATCGTCAATATCTGCCTCTCCATCATCGATCTTTGCCTCTTCGTCGTCGACCTTCGCTCTTCGTCTGCAAAGTTCCAGCTCGTCTTCGCCTTCATCTCTCAGATTCAATCTTTCTATTTCATCTCTTAGGTTCAATTATCTGTGGATTTGTGGATCTATTCTTTGGGTTTGTAGATCTGTTGATTTTGTTCTTCAGGAATCAAATCACTGAAGTTTGATTTTTGTTCTGTTGATTTTGTGTTTGTTACAATTTATTTCGGTCGAAATCAACTCCGACCCCGCCCACCCGAGTCTAATCTGACTCAACTGGTGGCTTTTTGCGGTCGATGGTACAAACCCAACCCGGACTGACCCATAGACAGCCCTACTTCTTACCAAACATCCATTAAAAACGTACTCTTCACTTATATCTCATCAATTTTTTATCTTCCTTAAAATATTTAGAAAAAAAGAAAATAGAGAGAGAGAAAGAGTCGTGTTAACAGTTGGGTCGGTGGGTATTTAATGGATTTGCCACTTTGCCTAGGTTTTTTTTTTTTTTTTTTTTTTTTTTGATATGGCCACTTTGCCTAGTTAATAGAATTTATCATTTTATATTTTATTATTAATTAGGTGGTTGTAGAGTATTTTAGGTACTCGAGAGTAGAGAGCCACGTTGTAGTCACAAGACATAGATATCTTCTTTCTTTTTTAGAAAGACTTACATAGTTACATGACATACTGGTCATTAAAAAAATATTTAATAATAATATTATATTATACATAAAAATGTATAATAATATTTAATATATAATTTAAAATTATTAAATAATAATTAATTTTAGTACAAATTTATTATTAACTATTGTTGATTTCATACTAAATAGTTATAAACTTACTATATATTTAGATTCGTTATTTTACTTTTCTGGATATAAGATCCTCTTTTACATTTTGTTATTTTTTTTTTAATTTTATAAATATAAGATGTAAAATGCTAAAAGCTTACATAAATTGTTTAAAAAGATGTTACATATTTTTAAGCATACATATTGTTATTTTACTTTTCTGGATATAAGATCCTCTTTTACATTTTGTTATTTTTTTTTATTTTATAAATATAAGATGTAAAATGCTAAAAGCTTACATAAATTGTTTAAAAAGATGTTATATATTTTTAAGCATACATATTTATTACTATTAGTTCATTATTAGTATATGAAAAACACTTATTATTATTTATATAATTTAAAAATTATTAATTAAATAAAATTCTATATGACTTCATCTATTCAACCACTGGTCTGACCCTAGTCAAACCATAAAACCAATAACAAGACCCTTTTTTGGTTTTTAATTTTACAAATATTTAAAACCATGGATTTATTGCAATTTTCCCTATAATCAAAATGTCACACAAATTTAACAAAATAAAATTTGCACATGCCCACATTGCTAACTTATAAAATTTGGATTTGCCCACTTTTTTTTTTTTTTTCTGCATATACTCTAGCGCCCTTGCTTAAAATCATTGGTCCATCCTTGCTATTAAGGCTATTATTAATAAATTATATTAAGAAATTTAAATACCACTTTTATGTGAAATATAAAAAATTATTATAAATTTTTTTTTCTTATAAATATTTATAAAATAGTTTCTAAATTAATGCACAGAATATCGGTTAATATTTCCCTTATTTATTTCAATCAACTTCCGTCGGCTTACAAAACTTCAGCTTCAAACCGTGAGCCGTATAGAAACTAGAAAGTCAGTCAATGATAAAGACAGTCAATACACCAAAATCTTAAAACTTTAATCAATGAATTATTACTTTTGCAAAAGTCAGTCAATGATGAAGTTAGAAACTAGAAACCCGAAAGAAACTAAATTTGACTTTCAAATTGCATCCAAAATATTATCCTATTCACTTACTACAATAAATATATGAAATTTATTCTATTTTAAAACCCCACTACCTCACATTTCTTATCCACATAATTTTTCAGTGTTTTCATGGACGTGTTATACTGACAACTTCTCACAATCATTTTATGTATTTATTTTGTACGTATGTGATTACTTTTCGGGTTAAAAAGGAAAATAGAAAGTACCTCCGAACACGCGCATGAGTGCCTACGCTAGTGTGTATATATATAGTCATTCCCAGCCGCTTTAGCTATGCAATCTGCAACTGCATACTTGTGTTGTGAAATTCACTTAACTTAGTACTCCGGCCAATGCATTACGTTTTCTGTTGAAAGCCTGAAGCACTCGTCACACTCAACCATCAAATCCTGTTGCTCTTGCCAATTTACAACGCCTTTCTCACTGGTAAGTTATAACTTCTTATTAGTAATTTTGTCATAGTCATCATGATCTAAAAGTGGAAGACTATGTTCAGTGCTTCTCTGTTATTTGAATAACATTTTTCTTTTATGATTTGTTTGCAGCTTTTTTCGATGGTTCATTTTCATTTTTTGGCTGTTTTCATTTTTCTTTAAAAATTGGAAACGAGAACTTTTTTCTATTTCTAGTTTTGTACATTAAGCAAATAAGCTAAAAGCAAAGCAGGAGCCGATCTTTGTTGTTGCATGTGGCAGGACCTGTTTGTGAAGATCTACATCTAATCCCAAAATTTTGGAAGTAAAACTTGGTTGTTGTTGTTGTTGTTGTTTAATTTGATTATGACACAGTTTGTTCAGGCCATATATGATGTTTGCATTCTCATTCAACTAGAAAGAACGAGGCTACAATGATTCTTCTTTTATTGTGTTCTTAATGTAACTAGGTTCAACCGTTCAAGTTGTGCTGCCACTTCCCTGTAATACTAGTTGAAAACTTTAGAGCCAACACCCTTAGTGAATTATGGCTTCAGAAATTGGACTAAGATAAGGAACAACTTTAAAAAGAAAATGGAAAACCAGGATATATTACCTACAAATTCATTAAGAGAATTTAAGCCCAAGTCCTGAGATTGTCTTATTGTAAAAAATGAGAGTTAGCTCAGAAAAGTATTAGTTGATTGTAATGTAGCCCAAGTACAGTCACAGGTCAATGAATGATTTACCTTTTATGTAATGAAGATGTAGCTTGATTACCAAGATTAAGAAACGAAAGTCTTCTTGAGCTTGTTTACCATAATTCTGAGTCAAATTAAAACAGTTAGATCCAAATAAATTGCATGCTCATATGCATTGGCGTGCATACTCACACACACACACACACACAGGCGCACATGAGCTTCCTCTATGTCTCATATGATTTGATTTTTATAACAGTTAAACAAAAATGCCTCCTAAAAGAAGAGGAGAGATAGAGGTGACTACAGAGGAGAGAGTGAATTCATCGCCTCCAACTTGTTTTCAATCTTCTTCTCCCTCGAGTTGCGAACCTGCTCTTGGACCTCAGATCAATCTAACAAGACAGAAATCATATTCCTTTGAGGAGTCAAGCTTTCATCAGCTTCAGCCTATATGTAATTCTGACTCCAGCAGTCAACTCTCTGCACTGCCTTTCTCTCATAGAATAAATCTTAGCACTTCAATTCCAGGACCCAGCATTGGAGCCATGCCAATGGAAGAAGACATTTGTCTGGATGCTGCGGGATTAGTACTCAAACACCTAGTGGATCACAAATTGAATATGCAACACCAATAGAGAATTGCCATATCTAATTCTTTGTGACGGTAAGTATCTCTATTTGTGGAGTAATATTTGCAGAAAGGTCTGTACATTGTACTAGAGTAATTGCCTAAATAGTGCTTGCTAGATAGCTTTTGGGTTTTTGCCTGTCAGACGTCTATATTAGCCCTCAATGCTAATCACATGCATTATTACTCCAGCTAGGAAACGTTGATGGAAAGTGTGAACAGTAATTGGGATTGGATCATGTATATAGTTAAGTTATATCACTTACATATCTATAACATATATAAGGAGATGTGATTTGCAGAAAATCTTAAATAATTGCAAGCTCCTATATAACTCATATGAATGACACGATGTACGACATGTACTTTGTATGTAATTTCAGACAGCCAAGCATGTAGTATCTATTTTGGCTCACATGTACCATCTTCAAGTAGAAAGCTAACTTAAACTTTGAATCTGATTCTGAAACTTTGCCTGTCAAATGAAAAAACAGTTAAAAAGGGTAGATGCAGTTACTGCAGTACTTAATCCACCCTCAAATC
>NW_027069968.1:0-66908 GCF_002906115.3 Quercus suber
CGTCAGGGTTTTTAAAAAGGAAAAGAAAACATAGGTTGTTGTTTGGGATTTAAGTTTAGAATTTTTTATAATTGACTTTTAATTTGAATAAAATTTAAATTAGTTGAAATTTAAATGATAAATTTTTTATAAATTAAATAGTTGTTAAATATTATCCCTTAATTTGAGGAAATATATCCTAACAAATAATACTAAATTAATTTACTAATTAGTGAAATTAGCCACTTGGCATAACTACAGTTTCTAAATCCAACTTTTATTATATTAGTATTAGTATTAGTATATGATGAAGATATTAGTATTTTTCACACACACACATATAAGGAAGATATTTTAATAATAGATTTGGTGAGAGAATGTAATTGTATGTGTGGAGTTGGATTCAAATTATACCTGGTTTAACTTTAAGCAGTATTACACCACTCAATATTTTATTATTGAATGCAAATTTTGACAAATCCACTGTAAGATTACATTATCTTCATATATTTTCTATATTTGCAAAATTTCAAAGTGATTAAAGATTAATAGCTATGTCATTGATCAATTGTTTAAATTCAAGGTTTTGTAGTTTAAAATAATGTATAAAAGATGAGTTTATAGATGAATGGTAAATAATATTCAATTGACATGAAAATTGGCATAAATGTTAAAAACATATAGAACATGTAACTTAATAGTGAGATTTCAAAATATGAATTCTATAATAAGTTATTGGGTGATATAACATTACTTAGAATTACACTAGGTGTAAATTGAACTTAACCCGTGTGTGTGTGTGTTTAATAGTTAGATTGTTTCTAAAAAAGAGATTGAGGCAAAATAATAAAAGCATAAAAATTCATTCTACATTCTCTAGGATTCGGTCAATCATCATTTTGGTGTTCAAAGTTTGGATTTTGTCAATTTCACCCTTCAAGCTTGCATCCAGGGTTAATGCAGCCATGTTGTCCACTGCCCTTAGACAATTTGCCATAATGCCAACTAAGTGTGCGTTTGGAACACACGTTTAACGTGTGTTCCTGTGTTTTACTAAAAAATGGTGAGTCTCATGGCATTGTTCACGGGACCTACAAGTACGAAATTCAGCAAAATTTTCATTAAAACTGGGTCCTATGGTATAATTCACACATTTAAAAATTATTTTACTATAGTGTTTTTAGTTTTCAGTAATAAGCGATATCCAAACAGGCTCTAAAACGACATAATTTTAGGTATTTTTTTTATTTTATATATACAATTTTTAATCACTAAAAAGAGGCTACCAATTTTTTTTTTTTTTAATTAAAAGATGAAACATGACAATTTTGTTTTTTTGTTGTTGTTGTTGTTGTTGTTGTTGAAAATTCAGGTATATGTTGAAACCGATGTAGCCTAATTCAAACGTAACCTCTTTGCTCTTCCTTGTATCGTCGTTGCTCCTCTTCTTCCCAATCATCATCTTTTTCTTCTCCTTCTTTTCTAATCTCTTTTCAAGCAAACACACAATTGCTCTAACAATATAAAGAAGCTCAAATGCAGGGGTGACAAATGGGTGTGTTCAAGCATGTCATAAATGGGTTAGGAGCTTAAATACCAAATTTATGACTTTTAAAAAAATTATTTATTACCCACACACAATCCAGCCCACTTATTTAAAATGGGTTAGGGGATGAAATACCAATTATGACTTTTTAAAAAATCATTTATTACCCACATGGGAAATGCCCATGTTTTCAAACTCGATTTTCTCAAAATTGAGTTTCAACGTCACTATAGGCTCTTTAAAATGTGAGAAAATCGAATTTCAACGTCACTATAGGCTCCTTAAAATGTCACTATAGGTATGGAGCGATCAAACTTGAAAAAAAAAAAAAAAAAAAAAAAAAAAAAAAAAAAAAAAACCTGCATGAAACTCGAGTTCATGGAGCATGAATTTCAAAACGCCACTATAGGGTTCTTAAAACGCCACTATAGGGCTCCAGATTTTTTTTTTTTTTTTTTAAATTTTTAGTTTGTTATAACTCGATTGTCCAAAAATCGAGTTTCAAAATAAGAGTATTTATTTAATTAGTTTACGAAAAGGGGCAAAATGCTGGATTTTTTTTTTTTAAAAAAAAAGGGGCAAAAGCCCAGTTTCTCCATAAATACCTTCAAGCAAAAGAATGGANAAAAAAAAAAAAAAAAAAAAAGAAACCTGCATGAAACTCGAGTTCATGGAGCATGAATTTTAAAACGCCACTATAGGGTCCTTAAAACGCCACTGTAGGGCTCCAGATTTTTATTTTTTTTAAAAAAAATTTTCAGTTTGTTATAACTCGATTGTCCAAAAATCGAGTTTCAAAATAGGAGTATTTCTTTAATTAGTTTACGAAAAGGGGCAAAATGCTGGATTTTTTTTTAAAAAAAAAAAGGGGCAAAAGCCCAGTTTCTCCATAAATACCTTCAAGCAAAAGAATGGAAACCATAAAATGAATAAAATACCAGCTTAAAAAAAAAATCAAAATAAAGGAAAATATAATTCTGAAAACAATTAAACTAATACTTTATCTAAGTGAATATATCGAAGTACTAAAAAAATGGCTAGTGAAGAACTAAAAAAATTGAATCTTTGAAAAGTAACGAAAGCTTAGAAAAGAGAGTTTAAAAGACTACATCGAGTGATCATAGAAATTGTGGCCATCATATTTCTCTCAAAAGACGGAATATTAAACAACTTACTGTTACATGAATTCCAAATCTTATACATAGCAATTATAAAATCACCATATATGTCATTACTTTTCAAAAAAAAATCACCATATATGTCGTTAAACCCCATATCGGTACATAAATTATTGATAAAAATCAAAAGAAAAAAAATAAAAAAAATAAAAAACCAGCTTATGTCGATGGAATAAGAGAGAAACAAAGAATGAAAATATGGATTACCATTGAACTGTGATGCCTCAATTGATCCACGTCCATCTTTGAGGCTCAGCAACAAAATTATAAACCAATCTCCATAGCCAGTTCATCACTACTGTGAGGAATAGCTCTGCTCTGGCCTCCATCCATCCCTCACCGCCAATGTATGAAAGTTCAGTTAACAGGAAATTTGGAATTGTGAATGAGTAGAAGACTGAAGGTTTAAATTTCAATTTGTAAGCTAATGGGAGACTACAACAGATTTATGAGGTATTTTGTTAGGGGGAATTAGTGGACGGATTTTTACTGTTATATCCTCAATCGTTTTCACTTAATAAACAGTTTAATGAGGCATTTTTTTAGGGGTAGTTAATGGACATATTTTTACTGCTTTGTCCTCAACAGTTTTCACTTATTAAACATTGGATGCGAGGGTATTTTGGAACAAAAAAAAAAATCTGGTCCAAACAAATGAAGCCCCCTAAATAGTAAGTATAGAAAATACACCTAAAATCTTCAAATTGACCAAAATATCATTGAAACCTTTAAAATGACAAAAATACTTGCAAAAACATCTATAATGATGGAAATATACCCAAAACCTTTAAAATGTTCAAAATATTCTTGAAACTTCTAAAAGACCCTAAAACCTTTAATATGATTGAAATACACAAAACCTCTAGGATGATTGAAATATGCTCAACTCCAACAAATACTATTAAAACCTGTACAATTTCCAAAATACCCTAAAAAATCTCTAAAATGATTGAAATACATCAAAACCTTATGAATGACCAAATTGAGGTTGCAATTTCAAATTGGTTGGAAATAGTTTCAAATTGAATTTTAAATAAGTTGGAAATAATTTAAAATGTGCTCGAATTAGTATTAAATAGACTTAAAGTAGATTTATATTGGAGGGGACACCTGGTACGAAATTAGAGTGCATGTAAATTTTAATTAGAATGATATTTGATACAAAATTAAAGTACAATTAGAATCTGATTTTGATTCTTTATTGAACTTCCATTTTAATGTATTACTTGTAAATATATTGTATGGCAGTGTTAAAGTGAGGAACATGACGATGCACACTATAGTATTAGTTTGACGAATAAATTAAATAAAATGATAAATTGCAAGTTGGCCTCAAATATGGTATCTATTCAATTGTAGTAATAGCATTTTAATTGAGTAATATTTTATAATTTTGAAATGTCAATAATAGACTGTCACATATAGCAGACTATCTTAGTGATTTTAATATTCTTGTAGAGTGAGACACATGATGAAGCACATTATATGACAATGTCAAGTATGTAAAATAAGGAATTAAAGGTATGTTTAGTAACTGTTTTTTCTCCTTATTTTCTGTTTCTAAAAACATTTTTTTTTAATTTTTAAAACTAAAAAACTTGTTTGGCAACCTAAAATAGTCAGAAAACAAAAATTGTTCTCAAAACTCAATTTGTGAAGGAAACTGAAAACATGCAAAAGGCTGTTTTCAGTTTCTAATTTTCAAAAATCAATGAAAACATGCATTTAATTTAATGAATCTGTCTCATTTAATGAGTTAGCATTAGATCTAATGCTAGAGTTCAAATCCTAATAACAACATATTTTAGTATTTTCTATTTTTTTATTCAAAAAACTATCTTTTTAATTTCAACTAACCAAACATGTTTTTTATTTCAAAAATACAAGAAAATTGTTTTGTTTTTATATTCCCAAAAACAAGTTTTTGAAAATAGATAACAACAGCTGTTATCAAACATAACCTTAATCTCTTGTTTTGTTTTTATATTCCCAAAAACAAGTTTTTGAAAATAGAAAACAAAAACTGTTATCAAACATAACCTTATTCTCTCAATTTCAAGTTGTTTCCATTTTGTCAATTTCACGATTAAAAAATTTTATTTTTTAAATCTAACATTGTATAGACTACCATGTCATTTTAGATTTTAATGACGTAACAATTTTTACACATTTTTAGATTTGTAAAATTTAATCCAAAATAATGAAATGAATTCATTTCAAATAGAAAAGATTATTAGGGTTTGAGAGTAAAAAGATTGTCCATGTGATATAAAGAGAGTATATCCATTTGGCTAAATCACAATTTGTGAGATATTTATTATATAGTTAGTATATGTCTCACAACATTTATTATATAGTTAGTATATAATTTATAGATAGTAGGAGTTGATAGGCCTGATATTGATATTGTTTTTCCTTTTCACATACTCGTAGAACAGGTAACTCGCTTATTCTTTAGCTAAACATGCAAGAACTATTGTTGGTTTGTCTATGTGGATGGATGATGTCCCACCACAAGTAGCTGATGTTCTTTTAGCCAATTGTGGCTGATTTTATTTTTATAAAGTTGAAGTTGGATTCTCAAAAAAAAAAAAAAAAAAAAAAAATCGTGAATGCTTTGAAATTTGAATGAAATGTTGCCGTCAGCAACAGAGAAGAACTACAATTAATGTGTCACCAGCTCACCATTCATAAAAAAAAAAAGGGTTTAACATTCATTTATTATTTTATTGAACTTACAACAATTACATTTATTACCACATTAGTTTATAAGGTTTTTATCGTAAAATTTGTAGTAATTTTAGCAGTTTTCATAAAATAATTAAACTCACCTTATTTCTCAAAAAAAAAAAAAAAAAAAAAAAACTCACCTTATTGAATGTATTGGAATTTAGAAACAACTTCAAGAAAGTAATTCTAAAAATGAAAAATAGAAAGATGTAAAGGCAAACTAATGTCAAAGCAAGTGCATGCTTTAGATATGTTATGGACCCAATTGTTTGCTACTTGTTTTGAGGGAATCAAGACCTCCAAATTGATTAATGAACTATTTTGAGGGAGTAGTCTCCAAATTTAAAACTTACTCAACATCATGCCATATATAATGATGAATTTCACATAAAATAGTGGTTTTTCAGACAATATTCACACATGCCTGGCCTCCATAATGATTTCACTTGTTTTTGGAGTTATAAGTAATCTTAAATTCCTATAGCTAACAAGTCTACCTCCATAAATAGCACAGTAACACCAATACCAAGAACCTTGCAATTGCTAGTATATCATATGTGTCAAATTAGACGCGTGACTTGAGTTTTGAGTGTTGAGTGGACTCACTGAAGGTTCAAGGAAAAGGAGACATGTGTTTTCTATTTTGCTCTCTCTTTTAGAACCTCTTGCGGCCTTGCCTCGCCTTCAATGTGCAGCTGCCCCTGCCAAGGTTGGCTTCAACTCGGTCCAAGACTTTTAACTTTTGAGCCCTGACTCTCTTTCTCACGGCAACCAACCATTTCAGTCCAACAATGAATGGGTACGCATTTCCCATTATTCAAACATTTTATTATTATTTAATTTTCACAAAATCATTCTCTTCTGTTTTAATTGAAACTGAATTGCTTTGCTTCATATTCTGATTTAGACGCGTGGCTTGAGTTTTGAGTGTTGAGTGGACTCACCAAAGGTTTAAGGAAAAGGAGGTAGATGTTCCCTACTTCTATCTCTTTTTAGAATCTCCTGCCTTGCCTTCAACGTGCAGTCGCCCCTACCAAGGTTGGCCTTCAACTCGGTCCAAGACTTTTGACTTTTGAGCCTTGATTCTCTCTCTCTCTCACTCACACAACAACCAGTCATTTTAGTCCCACAATGAATCGGTGCGCATTTCCCATTAATCAAACATTTTTTTATTATTTAATTTTCAAAAAATCATTCTCTTATGTTTTAACTGAAACTGAATTGCTTTGCTTCATATTCTGATTTAGACTAACATAGGTTACAATTCCTCAAGCGACCTTTCCATGGAAATTATTTTTGCGTTTTCTTTTAGCCACAATTGAAAATAAAAAAAATGTGGGGGCATTTCTGTAATATATGGTATGAAACTTTGTGTGCTGCTGTGAATTTTTTTCAAGAATTGTGACTATTGCTATAGAAAAAAAAGCATGGTGGGAACCGCCATTTTATGTGAGAGGAATAATATGTTTCAAACAACAAAGACAACAAGCCTTAATCCAAAATTTTGGGGTCTCCTTTCAACAAATTAATTAGTTAGGGTTGTTTGGCCATCTTTATGTCCATTCTACTATTTCGGAAGTCGTATACTATATTAATTCCTTAATTGATAACTCATTTTTTTATTACTTCTACTAATATTATTTTGGGCGTTCTTCTCAATTTTTTTCGTTCCCTTAACTTGTACCAACTTACTGTTTTTTACCTGTTCGTACTTTGTATATGACCAAACTATCTTAAACGACTTTTCTTTATCTTTTTCCTCAACAAGATCTACCATTATCTTAAAATTCTCATATCAGCTATTCAGGATCTAACCACTATTGATGAAACTGGCTGGCACCGAATCGATCTAACCGCTGCAAAGCATCGTAGGCCACACCACATCATTATATGTATATATGTTAAAATCACAAGCTAAAACAAGAAGTCTCAAATCAAGGAAAGAAAATCATAGACAGATCAAGAAAACTCGAGAAACAGAGAGAAAATTTTGAGTGAAAGAGAGAAAATTTTATTGCTAAGTTCCTATGAATTACAAAGACTAACTAAATTACACATATTAAGCACTATTTATACTAGCAATTACAGATCAGAGTGAGAAACAAAAGTGCAGGAAAAACTCTAACAAACTCTAATAGAATTCCCTAAAAACTCTCCTCCAATAAGATAGGACAAGTGTTACTTTCAACCTAACTACCTAACTAACTACTCTCTCACACTTATAACTCACATGCTTTTGCCTAACTCTTCAAAATTACAAGTAATTTCTTCAACCTCTTCAAACCACACTTGCTTCCTTTCTTCAATTCAATTTCACCCTTAGTCTTCTTCTTAACAATATATATACACAATAATTTAACATATGTGTATGTAGTTTTATGCTTCAACAGAGATAAGAGAACTTAGAGAAGGCAAGTTTGAGAAGCAACATAGAAGAAGAAGAAGAAAACGGCACTAGGTGGGTTAAGAAAATGTTAGGTTTTTTTTTTTGTTTTTTATTATTATTTATTAAATATACACTAAAACGACATCGTTTTGAAACTAATATTAATTTTATTTTCAATTCCAAAACAACGTCCTTTTAGAATTAGAATTAAAAAAAAAACTCAAACGACTTCGTTTGCGATTTTAATAACCTAGATTTATTTACTCACACTCCCATCTCTCTCGTCAGTGTCCCTATCCCAGTCCCAAACTCTCAGCAACTCTCCCTCTCTTTCTTTTTCCTTCTGCCGCTTGCTGCCCTCGTACGCTACTGCTCGATGCCACCGTTCTTGAAGTTTTACCCTCTCCTCTCTCTTTGTCACGACATTCTCAGGAGTTTCTAGTGAAGGTTTTGACTTTGGATGCACCTTACAATGTTTTGTACCAGGTTTGTTCTGTATTTTTTATTTTCAATGATTTTGCTTTATCTTTTATGGGTTTGGTTTAGTTTTTTCATTTGAGTCTTTTGTGATTTGAAATGGGATATTTTTGAGAGAAAGATTGAGAATTTCTTTGTCGTTGATTGTTTTCTTTCGTTTTTTTCTAAGGAATATTTGGGTTTTTCAATGATTATGATGTGGTTTTGGGATGTTAATTGCATTGTGTTTAGTTCTTGAGAAAATAGGGAAATAACCGAATTAACCGCACCGAAACCGAAACCGATATGGTGGAGCACACCTTTTGGGTACACATTTCCCATTAATCATACCTTTTTATTATTATTATTTTTTTAATGAGAAATGCTGTATCCATAATATTTTTGCAACAAATCCTAAGGTAGGTTGTTACGGGATGTTATTAGTAGATAGAAAAGTAATTCCAGCAGTAGGATTAAATTATAATCAATAACAGCTAACCAGTATAATTTGTTGTGAAAATGTTGTGAACGCCTTTCTTTTTTTTTTATTATTTAATTTTCACAAAATCATTTGCTTCTGTTTTAACTGAAGCTGAATTGCGTTGCTTCATATTCTGATTTAGACTAAAATAGGTTACAATTCCTGAAGCGACCTTTCCACGGAAACTATTTTTTTTTTGTTTTCTTAGCTCCAATTAAAAAAAAAAATTTGGGGCATTTTTGTAATATATGGTATGAAACTTTGTGTGCTGCTATGACTATTGCTATAGGAAAAAAAGCATGGTAGGAACCGCCATTTTTTGCTAGGATGCATGGACACTTCATTTGGAGTGTCGTACTTGTGTCGTAACGGTGTCTAATCTATCGTATCATGTTATAATTTTTCAAAAATTGCTTGTGTCGCAGTATCGTACCCGTACCTGGGCTTGTACCCGTGTCTGTGTCCATGCATCCTAGATTTTATGTAAGAGAAACAATATGATTTAAGACAACAAAAACAACAACAAGCCTTAATCCCAGATTTTGGGGTCCCCTTTCAACAAATTAGTTAGTTAGGGTTGTTTGGCCATCTTTTTGTCCATTCTACTCTATCTGAAGTCATATACTCTATCCATTCCTTAATTGATAACTCATTTTTTATTACTTCTACTAATATTATTTTCGGTCTTCTTCTAAATTTTTTTTGTTCCCTTAACTTGTACCAACTTACTTTTTTTTTTTTTACCCTTGCGTTCTCTGTACATGACCAAACCATCTCAAGCGACTCTCCCTCATCCTTTCATCAACAAGAGCTACCCTTATCTTAACATTCTCATATCGGCTACACCTATTTTATGAATTTGTTTCTTCTTAGCAACCCAACATTAGGTACCATACAACATAGCTGGTCATATAGCAATCTTATAGAATTTTCCTTTTAACTTAATATGCTCCAAGAGCATTGAGTAATATTTGGAACCCTAATATGTAAGTTGGATTTGAAATGTTGGTTTGATTGATGTTAGAGGATCCATAGCCGACCCTTAATGGTAATGAGTGTGTATTATGTAATTCATGGAACCTTACCCAAATTCTAACTTGACAAAGATTCTCTCCTCATCGGATGTTTCAAAAATATAGTTCTTTCAACATATGATTGAAAACTTTCGGGAGTTTGTGTCATGGATTTTATATGCGGTGGATATTGTTAATGGTTTGTGTTTTCAATGTTATCTTGTATGCTTTCACGATTGCTTATGTTACAGATACCCTTTGGTTATAGCCCCTAACATATTATCTGCTTGCACAGGGTAATTGCAAGAAAACTCTATGTGAATGTCTCTTGGTTAAAAGTTCAGCACGAGCTTTTCTGCACTGATGCAGCTACAAGAGTATCTGGTTCTAATTGTGGCCAACCTAGCCCTGTAATATTAATCTCTCATATATATTTATGTGTGTGTGAGAACTATGAAGTCAACAATTTATTTCATGTTAATTCACTCCAGTGGAATCCAAGAATTGCTATTGTGCTTGTGTTTCCAATGGAGACATCCAGGCTTCAATCCCCTGTCTCCCCCAACTAATAGATTATCAAAAAAAAAAAAAAAACCCCCCTTTCTCTTCATTCACCACCAAACAAGAGTGAACCGAAGCATCCTTGTTTAGCACAATTGAGAACAATTCCAGGAAAAAATCTTTAAAAGTTGAGCCCCGCGCCAAATGTCATGCCAAAACCTCACTTTTATACCATTGCCACCCCCACATCGAATATAGGATGCAAATCTCCCCTAACTTGACTGGATACTTCACCAAAGACTACTCCATATTTACCTTGAACTATTGTTGTTGACTATTGACCTCAATCTTGCCCAGATTTGGATCTGACAACCCCCCCCTACCCCGGGTCTTCGTGGTTGATTTTCTTCCATCCATTTGTCCATAGCCACCCAACAGGGATTGAAAGTTCAAATCTAGAGCTTGTTTTCTATCTATGCTTGTGTGAATTTTTTTTTTTGGATGCTTTTACTGCTTCATTGTTTTCATTTCTGTTCTCTTCCGCAATATAATTATTGCTTCTTAAAGATTTCTAAATATATCAAGTCTAACATTGATTTTAATTAATTTGCTTGAAAAATTAGGAGCACAAGGAGACACATGATCTCTCTAATAACATTCAGCATTATGATATTGCTGTTGTTGGAGGAGGCATAGTCGGCATGGCTCTAGCTTGTTCCTTGGGTATGTGATGTTTTGTGTTTACTTAATTAACTGTATCCTATGTTGGAGGGGCAGGTCATTTGACTAAACCTGGTTGAAATCTTGTTACACAATATGACATCTTGTTCTGTTTTAGTCATAAGCCTAATATTATTTTCCTACCTGTAGTTTCTTTTTATTTTCTACTGGGGATTAAGAGTGATGTCCACAAGCGGATTCCAACCAAGTCAATTAATTTCCTATTGATTGCTTAACACATTATGCCACTGTTATTAATTCATTGGTTATCTGATCTCCTGGGAGGTTTTAGTCTCTCTTAAACACCACCCGACCTTCGTTACCTAATTCCCTTGTGGAAAATATGCTCAATTTAAGTCGGTGAAGCCATGTTAATTCACCTCAATATCTAAATGCAGAACAATGTTTTGGATAAAATTTCATCATGAATTTGAGCACTGTAATGTCTTGTACTGTTACATATTCTTTCATTTATTAAATAGATTTGGTTTGGGCTGGAGGATATAGGATATTGCCATTTCCATCAGTTGCCTTAAAATTTCAGAACCATCACCTTCTTTGTGTGTTTGCAGCAAGCATGCCATTGACAAAGCACCTGAATGTTGCCATCATTGATAGCAATCCTGCATTGGGGAGTAGACCCTATTTCAACAAAGAAGACCCCCCTGATCCAAGGGTCAGTACAGTGACACCTGCTACTATATCTTTTTTCAAAGGTATCAACTTCGATATTTTTGTCATTTTCAATCAAGTTCTGGCCACCCTCTTTTTCTCTTAATCCTCTCAAAGTCGCCATGGGTACTCTTATGGGGAAGTACTTATGTATGCTTCAACACCCTTCCCTATGGAACATAGATGCTGTTGGGCAGTTTTTTTTTTTTTTTTTTTTTTTTTTTTGCGTTTTCAATATTGAAAGGATTTGATATGGATTAAAAAAAAAAAAAAAAGAGAGAGATGGAATTGATATGGTGGTATATCTGTTTTACTGATTGAAATGGCCCTGCTTTAGAGCATGTTGAAATCATCACAATAGCCGAAACAATGCTTCTTTTGAAGGAGACAGAAACACATGTTTTGCATAGTTTTAAACTTAGAATAACAACATTTGTTCTTTGTAGATGTTGGTGCTTGGCAATACGTTGAACAGCATCGACATGCATATTTTGATAAAATGCAGGTAATCATTGCTACTGTATTTTGTTGTGGCAATGTTTGATTCACTTCAATTTTTGTTTTTTATTGTTTGTTTTGATAGTTGATTTCCTTTTAATTGCTCAATGTAAAATGATGTACTAAAATACTTGAACTATAAACTGGTATGTGTTGATCTGACTCGTTCAATTGTTCACCATTTTCTGTGTCAATGACATGTTCAGTTGTCTTGTCTCATTTTGTTCTTATGTATGCTGACTCATTGATGTTTTCCATTATCATGCATGTTAGATTTTTTTTTTTTTTTTATTATAAAATTTTGGATCTTAAAAAAGAATGGATCATTAATACATTTACCAAGATAATTAAAGACATGTTCATTGGAGCCATAACTTACATTCCTAATATATAATTTCTGAGGTAGATTAGAAAATGAAGTTTAAGTTAAATTAGGAATGATGCATTCTTGAAGCTAGTGTTTAGCTAAACTTTATCTATCATTCTTCTTAAAGGTTTTGGGACCGAAAGTATAAGGAATGCATGCAGGTAGAGACTAATAACAGTCACAAGTTTTTTTCATTGATAGGGCAAGTTAGTATCAATTGGTCATGTTCAGGAGGAGAACTGAACATTCTCTGATCAACTGTGAACTAATAGCAAGGAAGGTGAGATAAAGTAGATGAAGAGGGTAAAGATTTAATTTTATTTGTGTTAATAGGAAGGACTTTGAATTAGCAGATTTTGAAAAAAGACCAAGAACTCCCGAAGAGTTTCATGAGGTGGAATACAAGGTTTATCTATTTTAGCTCCCGAAGATGATTCATGAATTGAAGCAAGTGCTATGTGCCAGATTCATGATCCTTCAACGTTTTAAAACTTATGTCGAGTTTTCTTCAACAGGGGAGTATAATGTGGGAGTCCAACCAAAATTATATTAGAATTTATATTTTTGTATTTATCTTGTGCAAGATTGGATTATTTTGAACTTTTAGATTTGAGTTTAGATAGCGATTATATTTTAGACGGATTAGTATTTGAGTTCAATTAGAATTATTTCATTAGTTTTTATCTTTTATCTCTTTATTTCCTGAAAGCTCTAGTCTATATAAGCTCCTGGTTTATTTGTATTTGGAAGACGGTTGATTAATGAAATTTCAATTGGAGTTTTTCCAATATGTTGGGTGCTAATTCCTGATACCTAGGTGCATGCCTTGTTTCTTGCTTGGTGTGATTCCAGGCAACTAGGTGCCGATTCTTAGGGTTTTTTTTTTTTTTTTTTTTTTTTTTTTTTTTTTTTTTCTCTTGATTGTCCTGTATCAACTCCTTACTTGCCAAGGAGCTGAAGTGGGGAATTTTTACATTTGATTCCTTTTCATCATTTAGGAATTATAAGTGTCTATTTGGCATGATGTGCAGCTGGTGTTACTCTCGTCTGTGCCCTGCAATTGCTTTTAGGCATTGCATATGCAATATTTACCATGATAATTCTTTTGCTTATTATATAATCATATTTTCTTTTACTTGAATAATCTACTACATTTCTTTGTAGGGTCATGCTAACGGGTCCTCTTAAGGTAATGGTTAACAATTCATTTTAGGAAAGTTTTGACATCATTTTTATGAGAAATGAAAAAAGCTGTCAAAATATTAATTACTTTTTTTTTTCTTTTCCTATAAAAAATTTCTTTAAATGGATTATTACCCGTTGCCCTAAATCAGTTAGTATTTCCCTTCTTTCTAACATATCCTCTCTCCTAGTGGCCCACTATGTTTTAAAATAAGACTGGTAATGTTTTCTTCTATATTTTCATAATTTTCTGTAGGTCTGGGATTATACTGGCTTAGGATACACAAGATACAATGCACAGGATATTAATAAAGAAGTTCTAGGGTAAGCATACGCATAGGAAGAAGAAAAATATCATTTTGGTAATCTTCTAGTTTTTAATGGCAAATGACTTTGTGCTACAGGTGTGTAGTGGAGAATAAGGTTCTTCATGGTTCCCTGCTGTCATGTATAGAGGTACATATTTTTATTGTTAATTTGTCATAAATTCAGTGTAAACCTCTTGTATTTTAAGTTCTGTTTTGGGGAAGTTCTTCCTTTCATTACATTCTTTCTTTTCCTGATGAAAAATATTCCTTGTCCAATATTGGATCACTTATATAGACTTGGCTGAATGGTGTGCGTAATATTTTTCTTAGTGTAGTGAAATGGTGGAGTTTTCATCTCCTTTTATGAACTATGGTTGTCATCTGTGCTTGATTCTCAGAGTTTTGTTATTGTATTTTTGTGTGTTGGATGGCTCTTGTGTTTTTTACTTTTGGTTTTAATGATGTATCCAGGGCTCTGTGAGCAATATTGGATAACATTCTTACCATTATAATAGGTATAGCAATTTAAGAATGAATTTTCTTTTATTATACTTAAGTGGGATTTGATTATCAGGAATTTTGTTTTCTTCATATAAGGTCATTTGTACCTCTTCTTCATATATATATATGTGTGTGTGTGAGAGAGAGAGTTGTTAATATTGACATAATCAGGTTTATAATACTTTCTTATATAACAAAGAAAAAGTGAGTGAACCCAACCCTAAGGGGTACCACAATCAGGTAGGATCACGCCTCATAAAGTGGAGGGTCCTTAGTTTGAAAGGTACTGGAAGCACAAAGCCAATTTTATTTTATTTTAGGTCTTATTATTTAAATAGGTTATTAGCATTTTATTTAATTTCTTAGTCAAGGCTATTTTTGTAATTCAATAATTGGGTTTTCCCAAGTCAATTAGGATTAGGGATAAGTCCTAATAGACCATCTAAGAATACTATTGTACTCTAATGGAGACTGTTTATGGTTTCCTTGAGTAATAAAATTTACTATTGGAAATTTTCCTTAAATAGTTTGGCGCTGATTTCAGGAAATCCTAAGTATTGATTCCTAGGCTATTTATTTATTTATTTTATGTTCTTCAATTTCAGTGTTGCATCATTTTTGATTTTGTATCTCTCTTTCCCCCTCCTGTGGGAGCAAACTTGAATGTATATATATATATATATATAAGAAAAGAAAAGAGAGGGAAAACAGAAAAAGGAGGAAACCTTGGCGATGCAGTTGTAGGCCCTTCTAGTTTCCAGTATGATGGATATTATCCCCCTGATGGGTTGATAATGAGATTTAAACTTATTTTTTAGAAGTCAAATTTCTTTAAAAAAGCTCAAATGGCACATGTACACAGGGTGTGTACTGTCAGGTACTGCAAAATTAAACACTGAAAGTACATCGACCAAATAACACGATTTAAATTTCTTCCCTAGCACAGCTATTTTCTTTGAATGTGGTGGCAACCTGGTCATTCATTATGTATAGCTATTCTTATTCCTTGAGGTCTCATCAATATATAATATTTTGCCAATTTCAATGTGCCTTATCTTGTGCAATTTAATTTTCATTTACTTGTTGTAAATTATGATACTTTTTGCAACTAAGAAATTGAAACTTTTCTATAGAATACAGATTTCCAGAAGACAATCTATCTTTCCAGGTTATCTTCAATGACTCTACCTCTGAGCCCTTCATCCTTGGGGATGGACAGCACATCATCAAGGCCGCCATTGTCTTCTCAGAGGCATTTAGCAAAGCTGGAACTGAGTGATGGCAATAGCCTATATACGAAGTTGGTGGTAATTTTCACTTGTATGTAAATGAAGTTACATTGCTGTTTGATGAATAGTAGGATGAATAATTGCCCGTTTTATTCAGTGGGTAAGATCTGTTTGATAACATATGTCACTGATAATAATTGGTTACAAGTATTCAGATTTGTTGACATTTATTGCAGGTTGGAGCAGATGGTGGCAAGTCACGTGTCAGGGAGTTAGCAGGATTCAAGACAACCGGATGGAACTACTCACAGAATGCAATCATATGTACGGTGGAACATACTGTTGAAAACGGATGTGCATGGCAACGGTTTCTACCTGCTGGTCCAATTGCACTTCTGCCAATGGGTGATAATTTTAGCAATATTGTGTGGACTATGAACCCAAAAGAGTCAACAAACCGTAAATTAATGAATGAGGATGAATTTGTGAAAGATGTAAATAATGCTCTGGATTATGGATATGGTCCTCATCCTACGTCAAGCTTGTTTGGAAGCGGAGAAATGTTTTCTTGGCCTAGAGCAGGTGTGACATTATCAGCTAATGATTGTTTTGAAGTTCCACCAAAAGTGATTAAGTTGGCATCTGAAAGAATGGTGTTTCCGTTGTCTTTAAGGCATGCCAGTGACTATGTGTCAAAGCATGTTGTTCTGATTGGAGATGCTGCACACACTGTTCATCCTCTGGCTGGTCAAGGAGTTAATATGGGTTTTGGAGATGCATTTGCTCTTTCTAGGGTCATTGCTGAGGGTATAGCTGTAGGCTCTGACATTGGAGAGGTATGTATTTTTGCAAAAAATTTCTTATTCTGCAAAGAGGTCTTTTGAATTTCATTGTTGTATTTTGCCTTCTTTTAGGATGCAAGGACACCTTTAATCTAGTATCTCACTTGTTTTAGATGAAGACATAAAGTTAGAGTGATAGACAAATGGACTGATGGAAATATTTATTTATTATTTTATATTCTCATAGTTATAATAGAGGGGAGATTTGAACCTGGACATCTTTGTTGGAAATACTAGGTGGTGCCACTTGAGCTACAAGGCTCTTGGCGGACTGATGGATATATCTGAACATGTTTACCAATTAATTGTCCCAAGTCCTAACCACATCAGAATATAGGCAATTTTGGCTTGAGAAGCGTCTCAAAACTTGATTAGAGCTATTTGGTTGCCCTGATGATGTAATTGTAATAAATTATTATCTCTATAACCACATGATGTGTGCATTGATTCGACTTATGCAGGTAACAATGTTAAAGAAATATGAAGCCGAGAGAAAACCAGCAAATATTATGATGATGGGGATCCTGGATGGTTTTCAGAAGGCATACTCTGTCGATTTTGGACCCCTAAATATACTACGAGCTGCAGCATTGCATGGGGCGCACTTCATATCACCTCTTAAAAGAAGTATTATTTCTTATGCATCAGGGGAACAGAAACTGCCACTATTCACTTGAGAAACACTCTAAATTATTCTTACCAGAGGATATAAATGGACTGGATTTTTGCACCTCATGTAGCAATGAATAATTTTTTTTTTTTTAATGGATTTTGCTAATGTGTGCCATAATGGCACACAATAATTAATCATTTTTGGAAATATTTTATTGGGAATTGAAAAAGTATTGGTAGCTTTTTCAATTTTCGAAATTTTTTTTTCAAAAATGAATGGCTTAATGGTTGCACTGGTGGCTGCACCAAATTGCAAGTTTTTAGTTTTTACATAAGAACAAACAGCTTATTTGTTTTTATGAAGTATTGCTTTATCACTGCTTCATTGATAAGTATATAATTTTGATATATATATTTTTTCCCTTTGAGAAATGATTTTTTAATCTTCATTCATGTGGAATCTAAAAAAATTAAAGGGTAAACTACATATTTGGTTCTTAATTTTTACATTAAATGTCAATTTGGTCTTTAATATTTCAAATGTGTCAATTTGGTCCTTAATTTTTTTGGT
Organism: Quercus suber; assembly: GCF_002906115.3. Taxonomy (NCBI): domain Eukaryota; kingdom Viridiplantae; phylum Streptophyta; class Magnoliopsida; order Fagales; family Fagaceae; genus Quercus; species Quercus suber. The sequence continues at coordinate 17,773 of NW_027069968.1, forward strand.
ATTGTGTCAAAAAAGTCCTTACTGTTAAGTAGTAGATGGGAATACTGATGTGGCTAACGGTTAAAATAAAATATTGATTTTAGGCCACCTAAGATTGCTATTTGGACTGCCATGTTAGCCTAAAAATAAAATAATAAAAAAATAACACGAGGCTTATTAATCTCATTTGTTATTTTTGCTGATTATCCTTTTTATACTTTAGTGTTGTTGCATATCTATTTTCTAAAAACATCATCTTATTTTTATTTTAAATTTTGGTTTGGTTCTGATTGACATGCCTTGTTTAATTGAAATCCAAAGGTTGGGTTTGTTCTTCAACAACCATGAATTCTTAAAACAATCCAACAGCTATGTCGCTACCAAGAAATCGTATCAACCCCAAGCCCACAACTATAATCCCCAAAATTTGCTGTCTAATCCTCAAATCCAACCAAAAATTACCCTTCGCCGCCACTCAAACCATCGCTGCAAAACCCCGTCAAACCCACAATGAAACCCTAACTGATACGTGCCCATGACTCTTTGTTCCATTAGATGAATCACCCAAATCTTCCATCCTATCTTGAGTCTATGCTAGCAATTAAAGCAGTAGAGTCCAAGAGGAGAATAGATTTAGAGAGAGAGAGAGAGAGAATAAGCGAGACGGTTTTCACCGTTTGGCTGCTTTCTCTCTCTTTTGCTGTTTGGTCTTCTCCTCCACCTTTTTCTCTCTTTGGCAACAAGGCTCGCCTCTCAATTTTGCCGTTTGGCCACCACAACCATCTCCTTGAATCAATGAGATGGTTTTCATCCTCTGGCCTTTTGGTTGTCGTCCATGGTTGTTTGGTCATTTGGTTGCTTATGTATTAATTGGAAGAGAGGTTGATCTGGGTTGTTTGGCTCAGTTTAAGTTTTATTGATGTTGATTTGGGCTGTATCATCATCATGTATGTGAAGAGGTTGATTTTGGAGAAAGAGCAAGGAAGAAAAAAAATTAGTGGGACGATTTGGGTTGAAAGGAACATAGACAGAGGAAGAAAAAAAAGTAAAGGCATAGTTGATTTAGGTCGGAGATGAACACCGAACAAATGAAGAAAAAATAATAAATAATGAACAAAATAATAATTCAAAAGTTGAAACATTGAGTTTTCGGGCATTTTTATTTTATTTTTTATGTTAGGTTGAGGTAGCAGTCCAGGTGGAGTCTTATATGGCCTAAAATCAATATTTTATATTAAACATTAGCCACGTCAGCATTTTCCATCTATTATTTAACGGTAGGGACCATCACTTGCCTGATTCAACTTTTGATCATAGTGCCCTGCTTGTATCTGCTTCTGTAATTCAACGACAAACTCGAGCAAAGCGTTTCCACTTTGAAGCAATGTGGACAAAAAACGCAGAATGTAAAACTATAATTGAAAATTCTTGGGGTATGGATCTTGATCTCAGCACTCCAGAGGGGGTGATGGCTAATCTCAATAGATGTGCCGCGGAGTTATCGAAGTGGAGCTATAATGTGTTCGGGCAGATTCCAAAGAAGATTCAAGCAAAAAGATATGAACTGAATTCTCTGACCATTCAAGATAAGGATGGAGCCTTAAGTACTGAGATCAACTGTATAAGAAGAGAAATCAATGACCCCCTAGATGATAAGGAGATTTATTGGGGTCAAAAGGCTAAGGCACACTGGCTTAAGGAGGGCGATAAGAACACAAAGTTTTTTCACGTCCAAGCCTTTGAGTGGTGTAAACAAAACACTATAATGGGGATTTGGGATAGTCAAGGCAGATGGTGTAATGAAAGAGATAGTATAGCTTAAGTTGCAGTTGATTACTTTGAGAATATATATAAGACGGCCTCCCCAACACTGGTACATGAGGTAACTACTACTATTCCTACAAGGGTGACCGAAGATATGAATGAAAACCTAAACAAGAATTTCACTAGGGAGGATGTTACCATTGCCCTCAAGTAGTTTCACCCCATAAAAGCACCCGGCCCTGATGGTATGTTTGCCATTTTTTATCAAAAGTACTCGAACATTGTGGGATCAGGGATGTAGCATTACTAATGTGGTTTTAAATGTCCTTAATGGTAATATGTCTGTAGCTAGTCTCAATAGAACCAACATTGCTCTCGTCCCAAAGATTAATAATCCCAAAAAGATGGCTAATTTTCGGCCCATAAGCCCGTACAATGTAGTTTATAAGCTCATATAAAAAATTATTGCAAATAGATTTAAGGCTTTTCTTCCTCATATTATTTCAGAAAACTAAAGTGCTTTCACTTCTGACAGGCTAATTACTGACAATGTACTTGTGGCTTTTGAATTAACGCACTTTCTAAATCACAAAACTACAGGAAAGGACGGTTATATGGCGGCCAAAATTGATATGAGTAAGGCGTTTGACAGAGTCGAGTAGTGCTTTATTCAGTTAGTTATGGAGAAACTAGGTTTTAGCTCTAAGTGGGTAAATCTTGTTATGACGTGCATCACCTCGGTATCATATTCAGTTTTAGTAAATGGTGTTGCTTGTGGGAACATTACCCCTACCCAAGGACTTCGGCAAGGGGATCCTTTCTCCCCAACTCTCATCCTCATTTGTACCGAAGGGCTTTCTGCTCATATTTATGAGGCAGCCCAAAACCAGCATTGGATAGGCATTTCTATATGTAGGGGCTGCCCAAGAGTCACCCATATTTTATTTGCGGATGACAACATTCTCTTTTGCAAAGCTAGTGCTGAGGAATGTCAGGTACTGAAGCAAATCCTTCAAAAATATGAGGAAGCCTTAGGTCAGAAAATTAACACCGAGAAGTCCTTAATATTCTTCAATCCCAACACATCTTAAGAAGTCAAGGATGAGATTTTTGCTACCCTAGGCCCTATGCAAGATTCTAGACACATGAGATACTTGGGCCTCCCATCCTTCATTGGAAGATCGAAGAAGCAGGTTTTTTCTATCCTTTAGGAGAGGATTGGGCAAAAGCTAGTCGGTTGGAAGGGTAAATTTTTCTCTATGGGGGGAAAAGAAATCCTCATAAAAGCGGTAACATAATCAATCCCCACATACACTATAGGGTGCTTCCTTCTTCCCCAAAGCCTATGCGAAGAAATAGAAAGCATGATGAGAAATTTCTGGTGAGGCCAAAAGTAGCAAGAAACTAAAATGTGTTGGGTTAGCTGGAAAACAATGTGTAAGCAGAAAGCAAGCAGAGGAATGGGGTTCAGGAATCTACAAGCTTTTAACAAAGCAATGCTCGCTAAGCAGTCATGGCGAATACTACAAAACCCAAACTCTCTAGTGGTAAGGGTTCTCAAATCAAGATACTTCCCTACGGGGGACATCCTAAATGCTAAGCTTGGTAATTCCCCATCATACTCCTCGAGAAGCATCCATAGCAGCCTTGATATAATTAGAGTGGGAACTCGATGGAGAGTAGGCAACGAGAAACTAATCCACATTTGGGATGACAAATTGCTGCCAACCCCTTCCAACTATAGGTCATTTTGCCTCCAAATGATATACCTCAATTCCTAATGGTCTCATCTCTCATTGACCCAATGACAAAATGGTGGAATGTGGATTTGATAAGAGTAACCTTCCTCTTTTTTAAAGCTGACACAATCTTGAAGATTCCCCTAGGTCACACCCTTCCAGAAGACAAAATAATCTAGATTGGAAATAGTCACAGAGAATTCTCAATCAAAAGTGCCTACCATATAGTCCACAATCTGCTTGAGTCAAATGATCGAGGAGAAAGTTCTAATGGGACCCTTGCAAACCATTATGGAAAAAGCTTTGGCATCTCAACCTCCCAGCAAAAATCAAGGTTTTTGCTTGGAGAGCAAGTGTCAATGGTCTCCCTACAAAGGATGCCATTTTTAGTAGAGGGATATCTCAAAGTAAGGTTTGCCTTGTTTGTGGTAATGAAGCTGAAAATATAGATCATGCTCTTCTTAGTTGTGATTTCTCATCCTTGGTTTGGAACCTTTGGCTTGAAAATCCTCTTCGCATACAAGGCATTAAAAAATCCTTCCTGGATTCTGCATTATTTATCCTCTCTCACTCAACACTTCAAGATTTGGAGCTCTTCTTTGCCATGGCTCGGGCCTTACTTATGGTCCAACAAAAACAGAATAGTGCACAAAGACTGTGGCCTTTCTCCACTTCAGGTATGGCCCATGGCAAAAAATGCAGTGGATGACTATGCTTGCTCTGCCAGTTGGGATTTCGACCCAAGAAGACCCGCCCCATCTAACTGGGCTTCGCCTTCCTCCCCCCCCCCCACCAAGAATCCAAAAGTAAATGTTGATGGAGCATCTTTAGAGCATGACAGTTTTTCCATTGTGGGTGTTGTCATTAGAGAAACAAAGGTCAAGTTTGGCTGCTCTATGCTTACCGCCAGTCTTACTATTCTGCTGAGCTTACTAAGGTCTTTGCATTAGAGCAAGGTGTCCTTCTTGCTCAGGAACTTCAGCTGCCTCGGCTTATCTTTGAATAGATTCTTTAGTGTCATTCAAGCAATCAATGATAAGGCTAGGGGACCAATTATGGGCACCTTATTCAGGGAATTCTTTAGGTTTTGATTCATTTGAGTCTTGCCATTTCAAGCACTTAAGCAGAAGTTTCAATACAGTGGCTCACGAGCTTGCCCAATATGGAAGAATTGGAAGCCATCACATTTAGAAAGGCGTAGCGCCTTCCTTTGTATTGCTGTTATTGCATTAGATCTGGTGTAATCAGTTAGTTCTCTGTCCTGCTTTGCAGGTTTCTTTGTATGACTCTCTTTTATTGGCTTAATGCAATTTATTCCCTTTCAAAAAAAGAAAAAAAAAAGAAAAAAAGAAAAAGAAAGAGTACTCAAATGTTTTTGATGTATTTATAGATAAAATATAATCAATCAAAATATCATGGACTTTTTTAAAGCTCATGATCTGCTATGGGGCCCAAATGTTAGTTTCACAAAAGTGTATAAGTCCTGCGGTTCACAAGATACTTTTCCTATGGAATGACTTTAGCATCCACAGCAGTGGAGCTAAAAATTTAGCTTTTAGCTCCACCAAAAGTTACTTTATCTATTTTACCTACATACATGCTACAGCAGTGAATCTATTTAGCTTTCAACACAATAAAATAATATAAACATCACAATAAAATAATATAATCATTACAATAAAATAATATATTCCATTACCAAAAAAACATCCACAGCCACAACCACCTCTACCATCAGCCACACCACAACCACAACCACACCCACAACCACCACCAACACCACCACCACCACCGGTAGTAGTCCACAGCAGGCAAAAAAAAAAAAAAAAAAAAAAACCCAAATCTCCAAGTCAGGTACCCAATATCCACGAGCAAGCACTCCGATCAACGGCGTAGGTCTAAGGTTGATCGGCGGCAACACCCACACCCACCACGATGAAACCTACCCGAGTCACCCACTGATGCCGACGAAACCAGCCACAGCCCACTGATGCCGACGAACCCGGCCACCCACCGACGCCGATCTACCCACACAACCACAACCACCACCACACCACAGCCCACAGTAAGAAAAAAAGAAAAAGAAAAAAAACAACAACAACAACTAAGTAAGGACGAGGTCTGCGGCGTGGATTGGAGGGAAGGGTGAATCGGAGGGCAGGGTCTGCGGCGTGGATCGGAGGGCGGGGTCTACGATGTGGATCGGAGGGCGGGGTCTACGGCGTGGATCGATGGCGAGGTCTGCAGTGTAAGCCGGCGGCGGATCTGCGGTGTGAGCCGGTGGCGTAGTGGTGGGCCGGCAGCTATGAGAGGAAGTTGAGAGAGAGCTGAGAGAGTTAAGAGAGAGAAAGGTGAGAGTTGAGAGATGATCAGAGTTAAGAGAGAGAGATAATATTTTAATGGGGCAGAGAATAAAAAATTATTATTATTTTTAGCTCTCATGAACAGTGCACATCTATTTATAGATGTGCACTTTAGTAATGGAGCTAAAAAAAATAGATTTAGCTCCACTGCTGCAGCTTGGTTTTAGTGTTTGAGGAGCTAAAATATTGCTATATAGCAATATAGCACCACTGCTGTGAGTGCTTTTACAACCTACGTTTCATAAAAAATAGAAAAAAAGACTTTACAACCTACGTACCTACGAGTACTCCATTCAAAAATGGAAAAAATTTAAAAGAAATATATATTTTGAAACTACCCCAACACCAACACCAACACCTAGGGGTAAGCAAACTGTTACTGGAGCTGACCCAACTGATCGGCGCCGACAACACCGTCCCGACACTAGCGCCTACCGACTGAGCCGAGGCCGGGGTTCGGAAGGCGAAGCCCGTTTCGATGCCGGTGCGGTGCAGTCACTGGATTGAGAAATTCAAAACCGCTAAGACGAACCAAACCGATACCAAGTTCTGGTTTTAATTTTTTTTTAATAAAACGACGTCGTGGTCGTATGGTATGGGTGTTATTAAAAAAAAAAAGAAAAAAAAAAAAAGAAGCAAAACAGTGCGTTTTAGGCTAGGTTTTCATATTCTCGAGGTATAAATTCATTCTTTTCTCTCAGAATTGTTTAACTCTCTCTCTCAGTCTCTCCTGATGCAGTGACACCTCACTAGAGCTCTCGCTGTAGCTCACTAGTCATAGCAAAACAACTGTAAGCCTCTCAGGTTGGATAGGTATTTCATATTTGTCATCGTGTTGGTCTTGTTGGATAGGTGTTTGTCTTTGTGTTTTTACTTTTCAATTTTGTTTTCCTTTCATTTGTTTTTTGTTTGGGAAAGCATGAATGATTAAGTTGGTTTGATTAAGTTTGGCTGTTGGGGAAAGCATGAATGTCTTCGTGTTTGATTAAGGTTGATTACGGTTAGCTGTTTGATTAAGGTTGTGATTTTTATATAAAACTTTAAATTGAATACTCCAAAATTGTGTACGGTCATAATGAATGGGTCTTGTTAATTGTTATTATACTGTTGTGAGCTCTTTGCCAAATGGGTGGGCCTGCCTAACTCATATATAAGTATTGATGTATAACAAAAAATCACATCTATGGTTCGTCCAGAGGGGCCGTCCATGGGAAAATTGCTAGCCAAACATCAGGCCATCTCCTATTCGTCCAGATATCTTGTCCTTGGGATGTCTGACAATTATCAAGGCGAGAGAATCGTCCATGTACAAGGTGCATGGACGACCACACAACAGCACGACAAAGAGTCGTCCATGCGCAGAGCGCATGGACGACTACGGAAACACTTAGCGAATTTCGGAGCGGTTCATCAACTCGCGTTCACCGCCGCAATCCGTCCAATGTATGTCTCTGCGCATGGACGACTATGCAAACACTTAGCGAATTTCGGAGCGGTTCATCAACTCGCGTTCACCGCCGCAATCCGTCCAATGTATGTAACTTCCAACGGCGGTTATGATTTTTAGTAGCCGTTGAGGAAGTTATGTCCGGATTCCAAGATTCTGGGGGAAGTTATTGAACTAATAACCGCCCTAGAATACCCTATATAAGGCCCGGTCTTAACCATGCAAAGGTATGAATTTCTTGATTTTTTACATTGAAGAAAGTGGGAACTTCATTAGAAGAAAAAACTAACTTCATCATCGGAGGGTGTTTGGCCGGTTCACCCCGGTCACCTTTTGATTGCTTTCTCTTTTTGTAGGCCTCCGCTAACGCTGTAGTCCATCGAAGCCGAAGTGTTCAACTAACTGATTCCATACATCATCAAGTATAACATTAATAAAAAAAAATGGTATTCCTTCGTGCTGTTCAGATTAGAATAGATTTATTGTTTACTATCTATGCTTTGCTTCCACTATTTGGGCCTCTTTTTTGGATCATTACTGTTTGTGTTTGGATGAACAAATTTTTTTTATAAAGTTTCTGTTGAACATATTTTCTTTTATAGGTTGAACAGAGTTTTTTATAAATAAATAAATTAAAAAAAAAAAACGACAAAAACTGATAAAATCTAGCCGATCAAACCGCACCACTATAGGTCGGAAAACTGACTCTAATCGGTATGCATTGGTTTCAATTATTACAAAACCGATCCCTATCGGCTCGGTAACAAATTTAGAAAAAAACTAGCCGACTGAACCGCGCACACCACAACACCAACACCCAAATTTTCAACTGTTGGTTTTATAAATCTTTTCTTTCATTTTTGTTCTTATTCCTTTTTAAATGTTGTCTCACTCTTCTTCTTTCTTTTTCTTTATTTTTTTTCTTTTTTTTTGTCTTTTTCAATGTTTTCTGAATCTTATGTTTCTTTTTTCTTTTTCTTTTTTTTGTGCTCATTTGTTTTTTTTTTTCTCATCAGTTTTGGCTTCTAACTTTTTTTTATAAAAAAAAGTTTTGCGTTCCTGAATTTTGTGTACTATTATATTTAAAAATAAATAAATAAATAAATAAAGTTTCCATTTGATCATACACTATTTTTTTAATAAAAATATAATATGTTACTTTTTGTTAGAGATATAATATTAAATTTATAAAAACTCAATTTTCTATCCTCTAATTTTTCTTCTTAACCAAATAATTTTTTTTTCATCCATTCACTTTTTCATCCCACAATTAAACAAAAATGAGAAAAATTAAAATCTTTTCTTTCATCTAACTTTTTCAACCAAAAGAACCCTTAAAAATTGTTCATTAGGCTTAGTGTACTGTACTCATTGTTTTAAAAATCGGATCGAACTGGCTGATCCGACCTGTTCAATCGGGAACCGGGAGCTAGTTCGGTCGGGTAAAAACCCCCAAAACTGGGTAAAAAACTAGTCACAAACCGGGGTTGAACCAGAAATTTAAAAAAAAAATAGTTTGATGCCCAGTTCGGTTTTTAAAACCTTGACTGTACTACTTTTTTTATTTTATTAAGATAACTAAACTTGGATGTTAGAGCTTTTAGTTTGCGTTTGCGTTTCACTTGGTTGGTCCCATGGCATTATTTATGGACCAACCAAGCGATGAAAAATGCGTGGCACTGTTCCCATGGCACTATTCCACAATAAAAAATATTTTGCTACAATGTTTTCAGTAATAAATTTTTAATTTTTAGCAAATAAGTGATATCCAAACACACTCCTATTAATTTGTTTATGTTACCTTTGATTTGATTTTCTAATTAATTATTTTTTTATTTTATTTCAAAAAAACAAAAAAATTTGTCAAAAAAAATTTCAAAAAAGTTGTTGCGTTGCCTGAAACACAACTTAAAATTAAGTTTCTATTTGGCATAATTAATTTTGTTAACTTATTTTACTATTCAGTTTATTTTTGCTACTATTTATGGGACTCACTGTATTTTTTTTGATACTATTCATAGATCCAACTGTATTATTTCAGCTAATTTTTACTTTTATATACTGTACTTTTAGCACAAAAAAAATTTTAATTTCAGCAAAATAGAGTATTTTGGCTAAAAATTGCAAAAAATGGAGTTTATTGTTATTATAGGTACTGTTCAAAGTTATTTGGCAAAATGAAGAGAGAGACTGAATTCCAGCAACGGTGTTGTCGAAATTGCAAGAAAAAGTACAATGTGTCAGGAGAGAGAGAAAATTGAATTTGGGTAATGGGATTAACGAAATTCTTGTCCTACCCGTACTACCAAGCCTGCCGTGAAGTGCTCAAAATGCATGCTAAATGGAAACCAATTGTGGCAATGGCATCGTTGAAAATGGGAGAAAAAAAAAAGATGTTACGTCCACAACATTTTTTACAACAAATTACAGGTTGTTTGTTGTTATTGATCCAAATTTAAACTTAATACTAAGATTACTTTTTTGCTCCAATAATAACAATCAGTAACAATCTGCCACTTAAGATTTGTTTTTAAAATGTTGTAAAAATGTTATGAATGTATCATTTTAAAAGAAAATTATAGTACCGAAATAGAAGGGAAAAAAAATGAAAATGGTAACGTCATTGCCACAATTGGTTTCCATTTAATTTGCATTTTGGGCGCTTAATGGGTAGGCTTGGCAGTACGGGTTTGACAAGAATTTCGGTAACCTCATTACTAAAATTTAATTTTCTATTTCTTGACACAGCGTACTTTTTCTTACAATTTCGGCAATACTGTTATCAAAATTCACTCTCTTTTTTTGCAAAATTACCTTAAAAAGTAGCTATAACATCGATAAACTCAATTTTTTTTAATTTTTAACCAAATAAGCTGATTCTAAACCGCCTTAAATAAGCAAAAAGAAATAAGCTAACGTCAGACTCATCCTTCGTTGATAACAGTTGGCCCTGCTCTTTGAATTATAGGGTCGATTCCAGTTGAGCTGGCTCTGCTTTTTAGATTATAGAGTGGATTTTAGTGTGAACTGGTGATGTACGATGTGGACTTATTCGTTGATTGAGCTGGCCTTGCTTTTTGAGGAATCAGATCGTGGGCCCTCAACTTCATTATTGCATACACTTTGAGCAGCTACACTATTTGCTATTTGGTTTCTCCTTATTCATTTCACCATCTACCTCCGTACTCTTTCACAGCAAATTTCCATTTACAAAGTATGGCTGCTGCCTTATTTAACTGATTAATTTTGTTAATTTATTTTATTATTTAGTTTATTTTTATTATTATTTATAAATTTTATTTTAGTTTTTAGTACTATTTATAAATTTTATTATATTATTTTAGTTGACTTTTGCTTTTATATAGTATTTTTAATAATTTTTTTTTTAATTTCAATAAAATAAGCAAACTTTAAATCGATCTTAAATAAGCAAAAAGAAATAAGCTGGGTAGCGTAGGTAGTAAGAGACACGCATGAAGACATGGGATGACCATGGCCACTTGATAACGAATTGATCTGCAAGTAACACTTAGGGTCGTTTGATACATGTGTTTAAAAATTAAAAATTAATATTTAAAAATATTTGTAAAAATATATGTGGGTAAAAAAGTACATTTTTAAAAATTAAAAATTAATGTTTAAAAATATTTATAAAAATACATGTGGGTGAAAAAGTGCATTAAAATATATAAAATGTTGTTTAAAAACTAAAAATAATTATTTAAAAACACAAACCAAATATTGCTAATATTAATATTCATGGAAGCATGGGCCCGAGAGCCACCCTCAGTGGCTACAGCAAGACGAAATGACGAAATAGCATCCAAGAATATTGCTAATATTAATATGATTGATGGATGGAGTTTTTTTTATCATAAGCATTATTCTCCGATCCTAAATGCTTAACCCTTGATAATCATTTCTGAACCAAGAAAAGAGGAACAATTTGAAATTTAAGCACATGTTTTCATTCACAAGATAGAGCTTTTTTTTTTTTTTTTTTTTTTAAGAGAAAAAAAAGTTCTATCAAGTTATAAACATGTTTTCATTCACAAGATAGAGCTTTTTTTTTTTTTTTTTTTTTTAAGAGAAAAAAAAGTTCTATCAAGTTATAGACGTAGAAAGATAATGAGTTCATTTTTATAGAAACTTAGGGGGGTATTTAGTACACCTACTCAAATACATATTTTCAATTTTTAAACAATATTAGTAAGTTTTCCGTGCGATGCACGGATACTGTTATAATATTTTATGTAAATTTGTTTTTGGAAAATATTATACATATATTATAGCATATTTATTATAAAACTTTGTTAGTAATGAGCAATAATGAAAACAACTTGGAGTAATATTGTATAATAAAAGTTGATAAAAACATATTAATTCATTCTATATTATTGATTTTTATTATGTGATGTAATAAAAAGTTTTATTACGATTTTTTTTTCTTCAATGCTTTGTTATTGTGGTATGGTGACACTTGTTGTCATTATCAGTTTCTCCATCTTCAACATTTGAAATTTAGTCCGTCCATATTTGTTCAATTTTTGAGCTTTCATCATTTTTTCCTTTTGTTGCATCATTTGTGTTAATTACTAATGAATTGGCACCGAGAGATTCTTGATTAGATCTTACAAAGTTTGGACTTTGTCGCTAAGATTTTTCATAGGTATTTGCATTTATATTAAATTTCAATGATGTGACAATTTTTTGTAAATTTTTTTTTTGTTAATTTTGGAATAGTGCAGTAAAAAGAATTAACATAGCATGTTGAATTGTGTTTTTTTTTTTCCATACATTTTTATCATTCGAAAGTGCATAAAAAATCTTAGCAACTATATAATTTTCAAAACCATCTTTTAGATTGAATTCATTCAAATGAAGTAGAGAAATCCATTTTTTCCTTTTTTTTTTTCAAATAACGTGAGATTCCTTCTCCAATATCAATATTTTTACAATAATTTAAATAAGTTGTACCTTAGTTTATTTTTCAGCAAGATCTCGATCTTGTAGATTTATTTAGGATTTTCTCGGCATCTTGATCAAATATTACAAACTTTGTTTTGTTAGTTGCGTTAAAAACTTCAATTTGAATTTTGTATCTAAAGTAGTTTGCAGTTGTATATATATAGTAGTTATAGTGAGATAAATATATTATAAATATTTGGAGAGTATATAATTAATGTGAGTGCCTCTAACTTTGGGATAGAAAGATTTATTTTTGTTTTACATTTTGCACACCAAAATGATCCTGTTTGTAATTTGACATTCCTTTCACAAAGTATGCACAAAATGTAATACCAACTCATTGTTGTATCAATGTTACTTATTATTGCAATATCCTAGTAGTTCACATCTTGCAATGAACTTTGAAATTAATATGTATTTTTTTTAATGTAAATAATATGATCTATTATTATTTTTATATATAAATGATGAGTATAATTTGAAATAATTAACAAACCTTTTTCGTAGAATCCCATTCAATGCATTTTATCTTTACTATTGTCTTTATATTATTTAAAGATAAATCCTCCTATGAAAATTGTTTTGCATGTATTTTTGGTATTTCTTGTATAGGATTATGTTTTTTACCATTCCTATCATTGAATTTTTTTTAAAGAAAATATTAAGTTAATGGCATTTTGTGAGATAGTATATGCTCTTTATTAGACTTTTTTGTTATTATAACTTTTAGAAATATGCACTTGTCAATTATTTTAGCAACTTGAGGGATCTCAAGATTTATATATATTTTTGTTGCACTGGTCAATGACAGAGAATTTGTTTGCATAAATTGCATAGAATATTATTAATAGACAAAAGCATATTGAATTGAAATTGGGGAAAAATGAAGAGATATTTCATGAGAATGAGATTTTTTAAAAGTATCATCTATACGTGAGGGAGGAAGAAGAGAGTTTGTAAGAAGGTAAGAGTTGGTTTAATTGGTCTAATTGTCAAGAACAACTCATATCAATATAATAGTAAAAATAAGTTACTATGATCTATTAGGTAACAGTAAAAAAAACTTAATAAAAAGAGGTAAAAAATGCTAAATTTATATAATAGTAAAAATAAGTTATTATGATTTATTAGGTAATAGTAAAAAAAAACTTAATGAAAAAAGATAAAAAATATGTTAAATGCAATAAGTTACTGTGATCTATTGAGTAATAGTAAAAAAAAAAAAAAAACTTAATAAAAAGAGGTAAAAATGCTAAATTTATATAATAATAAAAAGAAGTTACTATGATTTATTGGGTAACAGTAAAAAAAACTTAATAAAAAAAGGTAAAAAAAAGTTAAATGTAATATTAGAGTGCCACGTGGCAGAATCTCATGCACTCTTACATGAGGTCTCTGTTTTTATATATACTAGATGATGTCCCGCGCGATGCGCAGACTACTTTACAATTTCACTTGAAATCATTTTTGTGTATATTAAGACCATCATATAATACTTATTTGTTGCATAATATTTATGTTTGCCCACAATATTTTTGAATACTTTGAAAATTTATTTTCTTAATTCATTTTTTATTTCAAAAAATTATATAACACTATAAGACTATAACATATTATAATATTTACCGTTAAAAGGAGACTTTATTTTTTAAACTGATTAAATGATTTTGAAATCTATAAATAATAATTTAAAGCATAAAATTACTTTTATATTATAAAATTGCACAAATTTACACAACCTCTCAAACACTTTTTCAACCACTCTATTTTCACAACCAAATATGGAGACCTCAATCAAAAGTACCCAACTCATTGTCTTAGTGAAATTAAGGAAATTATTTGTAAGTATTAATATATAGAGAACGTGATTAAACAAAAAGGAATTGGCTAAAAACACATCCATTTATCAAAATTTAATAGTTTTTATTTGGGTTTCCGTACCCTTTGAAAAAAACTGAAAATAATTTGAAATCATCATCAATTTTTATTTTTATCACTATGGTTCATACTACATAAAATAGCCGTAAAAAAAACCTACAAATTATGAGTTCTAACATAATTTTTTTTTTTTTTGGAAAAAAAAAATAGCTAACTTCGAAAATAATCAATTAGAATGTTCATTTTTCTTTAGTTCTAAAACAAAATACATTTATGTTCCCAAACTAAAATCCCAAACACCCACAGACTCAAAACGAATTACAACATTCACAAAATCCAAAATGTGTGACTTCAACCTCAAATCGTAAGCTATCATCACTAAATAAAAAATGCAAGCTCCCTTCCTTTGTTATAGCTTACTCATACATGTTAGAATTAAATGGACCACAATGTCGGAGTTACGTAGGTGTCATCGAAAGGTTGAAAGTAAATGACATCATTTTTTGTTTGAGTGTATTTGAGATGGGATAGCATGAAGGATTATAGGCATGTGTATATAAAGGAGTAAAAATGGAAATGGTGAATGAGAATACAAAGAGTTTTTTGTGTGAGAGAGAAGAAAAGTCTTGAAACATTGAATAAAAAATGTAACAAAAAGTAGTCTTGAAACATGGAACCAAATGAAATAAAGAGTATCTATTTTTAAATTTGTTCTTATCTTTGATATGACTTAAGAGTATTTCAATTCTCTTCATAGAATGTGCCACATGGCAGAACCTTATGCTTTCCCGCATGAGGTCTCTGCTTTTATATATATATTGATAATATTGATTGATTACACGCATTTTTATACATTTTTTTACACACATATGTATTTTTACTCATATTTTCAAACAACAAAACACATGTATCAAACACACGCCCTTAATTAATGAAACTAGTTTTTCTATCACTTCAATGAAACTTGTAGGACATTGCTAAATATATTTATCTGTTGAGACTTGAAAGTTGAAACCCTTGCGGAAATTAACAAGAAAATGTTTTTTTTTTTTTTTTTTTTTTTAAGAATCAACGAGATAATGAGTTAATAATATAGAGAGAGAGAGAGAGAGAGAGAGCAAAACAAAGGTAAGGTAAGATAATAATAAAAAAAAAATAGTAAAAAAGTATTAAAAATGATATATCAATCAACAAAGTAGCATCTTCTAAATAAATAACAAAGTAATGACTTTAGATGGAATATATTGCAAGAAAGAGATACATATATATATATATATATATTTTGGTGTAATGGATGATAACATTAAAAACTACGAGGAAAAAACACCAAGTTCACGAGGGCAACCCCTCTTACGGTACAGCCCCACAAAATCAGAATGCAAAAGAGGGGCAACAGAGGAAGGGGGGGTTACAAAACGATTGTGAATAGAGGGGGAACATGCTCCAATCCTAGCTAAGGCATCGGCGCAGCAGTTAGCCTCCCTATAGCAGGGAGACACCTTAGCCTGAGGCATCCGCAGCAACATCTCCCTGCAATCATCAACAAGACCCGAGAGGTCCCCATTAATAGAAGAATTGCATGAAACCAACGAAATTGCTGCAGATGCATCAAGCTCAACTTCAACAGCCTGCAGATGCATCTCCAAACATAAAGAAAGCCCCTCCCTAAGTGCCCATAGCTTAGTTGCAATACTGGAGGAGACATTAATGGACATGGCAAACCCCATAACCCAATGCCCATCACTGTCCCTAATAAGACCTCCACAACCCGCAAGCCCATTACTTGTAGAAAAAGACCCATCAGTGTTTAATTTGGCCCAACCTGGAGCTGGCCTGACCCATTTCACCTCCTTAGTAATCATGGTCCTTTCTTTCTTTGGGTTAGCCACATAATAAACGAACTCCCTGGTTTGATTTTCAACCTGCAGCAAAAGACCTGGGTTGGCAGCCATTTGCTTGAAAGTTTTGCGGTTACGTTGAAGCCAGATATTCCAAATACCAAACAAGAAGAAAAATCCCCAGGGGGTAGTCTTTAGCTTCAGCGTGCTGGGAGCAACCTACATTGTCATGGATCCAAGTCTCTAGATCAGCTGAGAAAGAATGCCGCAACGAGGAGGGGCAGAGAGCTGCATTCCAGAAGTCCTGGGCAGTGGGACACTCTCTTAGCACATGGAGAATGTCTTCATCGCCCACAAAGCAGAATTCGCAACCCCCAAGACCCTCAATACCTCTATGAGCAAGAACACTTTTTACAGGCAAACTATGGTGCAAGCATTTCCAGAGGAAAATCTGGATTTTAGGAGGCGTGGGGAGTTTCCAAATCCAATTCCCATGAAAGTCGGGGGTGTGAGGTTCCAGACCCGTGGCAAGTATGTAAGCATTCTTCGTGTCAAAATCCCCATTCGTACTAGAAATCCAGCATTTGTGACAAAATAGTCAAATATCATGTTTTGACAATATTTGTGACAAAATTTATGACAAATTAGTACTCTTTCAGAAATATATTGCATACTTTTGTAATACCTGAGTTTTACAAAATCGAGTTTGAAGTAATACTATATAAGGTACTCGAGCACCTTGTTTTTCTTTTTTAAGGTACTCAAGTATTGTAATTAGCTTCCCCACCTAATTTACAGTTAATTCAAATGTGTTTGTTAACTTCACTAATCCACAAGCAGTGTGGGAGTTTTACATTGCCATTGACGAGCAAAGTTGAGATCATTTTAATTCACACAAGAAGCGTCAGATAACCCTAGCTAGCTAGCTAGAATCCAAGTATAGGCCTAATTATTATTTGCGTAAAAACTCAAAACTTTTTTAATGTACCCCACGCTACCATCATTATCTTACCAGCATGGAGGTGTATTGAGAGGCGCTTGGGACTATCCAAATCTAGCACTACTGAATATAGTGGCTCTGATTTGACAAAGTTTTATTTATGCTTGTCACTTCTCATTATGGGTTAGTCAGTCAGCTAGGTTTTTACTTTTAAAAGTCGAACTCTTTGGTTTGGTTCATTTTTTTCTATTTCAGTCAAGTGCTGTGACTTCTAGTTCGTATGGAGCTTAAGTAACTGTGCTACTGTGGTGTAAGCAAGGAAAGGAAGGGGGTGGAACTTGGCACCTGGACCTAAAAGACCATGAAAGGACAAATGATGGGATTAACCCTCCCTAGATGAATGGTTGTGATCGTCTAGTGAACTGTTTGTATATACCATGTTTGTTTGAAGACCATCGAGAGATGTTGTAGTGCTTCATGAATGTTGTGGAGGTCAAAATTGAGAATTTATCCGGTTTGTCAAATAATATAATTAGTAAGTACTATTACAAAACTATATTTTTTACTAACATCTCGAGTTTAAAAGACTCGATTTAGGGCTTATACCACTTGCAAATCGAGCAAATTGTTTGTATATACTATGTTTGTTTGAAGACCATCGAGAAGAGATGCTGTAGTTCCAAAATTGGAAATTAATCCTGTTTGTCAAACAATATAATTAGTAGATATTGTTACAAATAATATAATTAATAGATACTGTTACAAAATTATATGACTTTGGCATAAAAATTGAGTCTCTAAGACTCGACTTATGAACTAACCCTATTTAATTCCCAATTTTGGTCGAAAATGAAGATACAAAAGAGACCCTGTCCCATCCAAAAAAAAAAAAGCCCTGTGGACATTACGTACCCTCCATCCAAGCCAACTGGCAATAATAGACCAAGCCTAGAATTATTGAGACCTGCTCCTATCTACTCCAATAAATATGTCTGACTAAAGCAAACTTCAAATGTAGAAAAAGAGAAAAATTTTGAGCATCTTCAACCCATGATTCTGCAAACTCGGAAGGGAAATCTACTAGCATCGTGTCCCAATTTTGGCCGAAAATGAAGATTCAAAAGAGACCCTATTGAAGAAATTCTTAAAGCTATGAATTTCAGATTGGAAACAAAACTAACACAATGATATTGAAGAAATTGAAACAGTATTGATGGAATGCACGAAAGAAAATCAGTGAGAAAACAGAGCAAGAAAGGGAGAGAAAGAGAGAGAAAGAGAGGGAAAATTCTGAGAGAAAATACTCCAATTGAGAGAAAGATATTTCTATTTTCTTAACTTTACAACTGATCATTTGCATTCTATTTATATTACCCATTCCACTGATCTTAACAGAATAATAATTGGATCTAATACACGTGAGTCAGTTCCGCAATTCATGGAGATAATAACTGCCTCTTAACTGACTTTGGCGCCACTGCAACTGATTTTTGAACTGGGTTGAGTGACACCATTTTGCTATTTAAGTAAAACTGTGCGTTTTATAATCATCCCTTAAGTACTACCGTTTTGCTCTTCATGCTCTGTCGTTTTAACCTTTGTTGATTTCAATTTCAATCCATTTCTGTCTTCAACATCCCCCCTCAAACAAAGGGGGAGGAGTCCACCAGGAGTTTGTGTCTAAGAAGAAGAAACAGAGGAGCAGATAAAGGCTTAGTGAAAACATCAGCCAAAGTGTCTTTGCCCGAGACAAAACCAACACATAAATCCTTGCGCAACACCTTCTCCCTTACAAAATGATAATCAACTCAAGGTGCTTTGTGCGTGAGTGAAACACTGGATTTGCAGAGAGAGCAATGGCTGAGACATTATCACACCACAACACAGGCACATGGGAGAGAAAAACCTTCAGCTCTTTGAACAAAATACGAAGCCAGGATAGTTCAGCAGCAGTTGTAGCTAAGGCACGATATTCTGCCTCAGTAGATGATTTGGAGACTGTGCTTTGCTTCTTGGCAGACCAAGAGATGGGACTAGGACCTAGAAACACAAGTAAGCCAGTAGTGGATCGTCTGTCAGAAGGATCCCCTGCCCAATCAGCATCTGAAAAGGCAGTGAGTGTCAAAGGACCAGGGGAAAAATGAATGCCATGATTCAAAGTGCCCCTAACATAGCGCAAAACACGCTTGGCAGCTTCTAAGTGAGTGGAAGTGGGAGAACTCATAAATTGGCAAAGCTGGTGAACACTGAAGGAGAGGTCTGGACGAGTAAAGGTCAAGTATTGGAGAGCCCCAACCATACTTCTATACACAGATGGATCAGGTAAAGCAGCACCATCATGAGGTACCAATTTGGTAGAGGGGCAGCAAGGAGTTTTGGTGGGTTTAGAATTCTCCATGTTGAACCTATGCAGCACATCAGAGGCATATTTGGATTGAGTGAGAGAGAGACCAAATCTGGTCCGTGTGATTTGAATGCCCAAGAAGTAGTTTAGAGGCCCCAAATCTTTAAGTTCAAATACTTGACTTAGAGCTGAGATGAGATTAGTAATCTGGATTGAGCTGTTACCAGTGACAATAATGTCATCAACATACAACAAAAGGTAAATAAGAGTCCCAGATGAGTGAAAGATGAAGAGAGAGCTGTCTGCAACAGAAGCAGTGAAACCAAGATGTAACAAATGGAATGTGAACCTTTCAAACCAAGCCCTTGGGGCCTGCTTAAGGCCATAAAGGGATTTGTGTAATCTGCAGACATAGGAGGGATGGTTGGGATCCACATACCCTGGAGGTTGCTCCATATACACCTCTTCTTTAAGAATACCATGAAGGAAAGCATTTGATACATCCAGTTGTCTTAGGGACCAATTACAGCTGACTGCAATAGCTAAAATAAGTCTCACAGTAGCTGGTTTGATGACAGGACTGAATGTTTCTTGGAAATCAATCCCAGCCTGCTGATGAAAGCCCTTAGCAACTAATCGAGCTTTGTACCTTGAAATGGTACCATCACTGTTGAGTTTTAATTTATAAACCCACTTGCAGCCAACCAAGTTTACTTTAGAAGGGGCAGGTACCAAGGACCAAGTCTGCTGCCTTTGAAGAGCTTGAAACTCAGCATCCATTGCTTCACACCATTTGGGGTATTTGGATGCAGTCTTAAATGTAGAGGGTTCAGTGAAGTTGTAATCAAGAACAACCTTGTAACACAATTTGGAATTGGGTTTGATAATCCCACTTTTGGATCTGGTCTTCATGGGGTGAAGGTTCAAGGTGGGAGGTGGAGCAAGTGTGATGGCAGGTTGAGGTGAATTGGTAGGTTCAGAACCTGACTGAGATGGACTGAAGGAAATAGGAACAGACTGAGATGGACTAGGAGGTCTAGGATCTGAAGAAGATGGCCTGGAGGGAGGATTAGGTTGGGAGGTATGTGATGTAGTAGGTGTGGAAGCAGTAGGGCATGGTTGAGATGGAAGGGATCCAGGAAAGGAACCTAGAAGTGAGGGATGATTGTGTGAATGAAGAAACAATTGATTTGAAAGCCAGACAGAATCAAATGAAGCAGTGGAAGAAGTAGAAGAAGAAGAAGAAGGACTGATAGTGGAAAAAGGAAATTTAGACTCATTAAAAAGTACATGTCTAGAAGTGTAGATACGGTTGGTGTTGAAGTCAAGACATAGATATCCTTTTGAACCAGTAGGGTAACCTAGAAAGATGCACTCTACAGTCCTAGGGTCAAGTTTGTGAGCTGTATAAGGTCTGAGATTAGGATAACAAGCACAACCAAAGATCTTGAGCTGAGAAAAATTAGGTTGTGAGGAATACAACTTGAACCAAGGGGAGTGAAATTTTAAAACAGAAGTGGGAAGAATATTAATCAATGTAACAGCTGTTTGAACAGCATATGACCAATAGGAAGTGGGAAGAGATGCTTGAGAAAGAAGAGTGATAGTGGATTCAATAAGGTGTCTATGTTTTCTCTCAACAAGGCCATTTTGTTGAGGGGTGTAAGGGCAAGAGAGTTGGTGAACTATACCTTGCTGCATGAGATAAGTTTTAAACTCATTTGAGGTATACTCACCCCCTCCATCTGATCTAAAAACCTTGATTTTGGCAGAGAATTGGGTTTCAATCATAGCTTTGAAGTAAGTAAACTTAGTGAAAACCTCAGATTTTGACTTAAGCAAATAAAGCCAAGTAAATCTGGTATAATGGTCAACAAAGAGAACATAGTACCTAAAACCATTGATGGAATTCACAGGGGCAGGACCCCACAAGTCTGAATGGATTAGTTCAAAAGGAGAAGAGGCAGTAAAACAAGATTTAGGAAAAGTTTGATTATGCATTTTTCCAAACAAGCAATGAGTACAAAGATTATCAGCAGAATTACTCTTATTCAAAGCTGAATTGACTTTAGGAAATAACACTTTGAGTACTTGATCATGAGGGTGACCAAGTCTCTTGTGCCAAAGAGACTTATTAACAAAGGAATGATTAGCAACACTATTGACAACAGAATGACTAGCAACATTGACATTGTTGCAGACCTTAGAAGGTAAAGACAGCAAAGAAGCTCTTTGAGGATAGATTGGATATACACCATCTTCACTCTTGCCCTGGTACAGAACCTTCCCCGTGGCCAAAGCCTGAATGGAAAGGGTATTTTCATCAAAGTAGCACCAACAATTATTGTCATGGCAAAGTTGATGAATAGAGGCAAGATTTGATGCTATGGAAGGGACTCTAAGAACATTATTTAGGCAGATACTTGACTGAGAAAAAGGAATAAGGACATTACCAGTGTGAGTAATGGGAAGATTTTGGCCATTGCCTACAGTAAGGTGTTCTTGACCATTGTATGGTTTTGGGAAGTTAAGGTGATGAAGACTTGCTGTGACATGATCTGTTGCAGCACTGTCTGCCAGCCAGGGCTGTTCTTGAAGCAAGCTGCCATTGAAGCAATGGCCATTGCTGCAAGTTTAGTAGGAGGATGCTTTCCTTGATAAGCATAGTCCATCCTGTGATAACAATCAAGGGCTGTATGGCCAAGTTTTCCACAAATCTGACAAGAAGGTCTCTCTGACCGTGTACTGGTATTGTGTTGAGCTTGCTGAAATTGATTGAACTGAGGATATTAAGTTGATCCTCTACCTCCCTTACCACCTCTGTTATTGTAGTTACCACGACCTCTTCCTCTATTAAAATTCTGATTATGGCCATTATTATAAAAAATCTGATTATGACCATTGTTGTTAGGCTTTGCAGTAGTTGCTGCCATGGCAAACACTGAGTCTTTCACATCTAGACCTTCATTCAGAGATTCCTCCTCAGCACTGAGCATAGTAGAAAGCTCATCAAAATTCAATTGTGTACTCCTAGTCCTTATGGCAGACCTGAAAGCATTGTATTCCCTAGGCAGACCTTTAATTGCTATGTGAAGGAGTTCCTCATCATCTATGATCACACCTACTGCTAGAAGTTTGTCTCTTACAACTTTGATCTTCTGCAAATATGAATCTACCGAATCAACTCCCTTTTTGATGTTGTGTAATTCACACTTGAGATTCATGATGTGTGACCTTGAGACTGAAGAAAATCTATTCTCCAACACCTTCCAAACCTTCATAGCTGATGTACAACCCACAGTGAGGGCTAGGATAGACGGAGTCAAGGTTGAGCTTATGAAGGTCAACAATGCCTTCTCCTTAGATTTTCAGATCAGGAAGTCTGGATTCATGATTGTGGTGTAATTACCAGAGAGATCTTTCAGATATTTATCTGGAGTAAGCTGAGGTTCTTCCAACAACTCAAACAGCGAGTAAGTCTCTAACACCATGGTGATTTGGTGTTTCCAAACAATATAGTTTGTATTGTCCAACTTCACTGTCATCATATTGGACATATTAGAGAGAAGCAGTAGTGGTTGATTCATCACATTTACTGAGGAACTTGAAGATGTAGACGAGGAAGCCATTGTAGAACTTGAAGCTGCCATTGAAGTTTGAGCTGTGACAGATTCTGGCTCTGATACCATGAAGAAATTCTTAAAGCTATGAATTTCAGATTGGAAAAAAAACTAACACAATGATATTGAAGAAATTGAAACAGTATTGATGGAATGCACGAAAGAAAATCAGTGAGAAAACAGAGCAAGAAAGGGAGAGAAAGAGAGAGAAAGAGAGGGAAAATTCTGAGAGAAAATACTCCAATTGAGAGAAAGATATTTCTATTTTCGTAACTTTACAACTGATCATTTGCATTCTATTTATATTACCCATTCCACTGATCTTAACAGAATAATAATTGGATCTAATACACGTGAGTCAGTTCCGCAATTCATGGAGATAATAACTGCCTCTTAACTGACTTTGGCGCCACTGCAACTGATTCTTGAACTGGGTTGAGTGACACCGTTTTGCTATTTAAGTAAAACTGTGCGTTTTATAATCATCCCTTAAGTACCACCGTTTTGCTCTTCATGCTCTGTCGTTTTAACCTTTGTTGATTTCAATTTCAATCCATTTCTGTCTTCAACACCTATCCTATCCAAAAAAAAAAAGGAAAAAAGAGAGACCCTGTGGACATTACCCTCCATCCAAGCCAACTGGCAATAATAGACTGAGCCTATCTACTCCAATAAATATGCCTGACTAAAGCAAACCTCAAAAGCATAAAAAAGTGAGAAATTTTGAGCATCTTCAATCCGTGACTCTGCAAATCCAGAAGGGAAATGATGTACTTTGAAATGTTTTTTCCTACCTAGCCCTTTAAATTCTGCATGACAAACCATAGCATTCACTCTAGTTTTTTTTTTTTTTATTTACTGTAGCTTTGCTATATGCTAGAATAGTATTATTCAGTGTCAGAGATGTTCAGTGTTCACCCGCTTATGACTGAATTGCCCAATTGACTCAACTTTTGAGTGGAAGTAGAATAGGAAAATAAATAATTGAACCTTCTTAAGCAGAGCAATTGAAGACTCCAGACACTTGAAAATCACGAGTCTTTTGGCTAAATATTGCCAAAATTAAAACATTTTTTCATTATAGGTACTGTTTGAAGTTTTTTGGCAAAATAAGGAGAGATGTTGAATTTCGGCAACAGCGTTGCCGAAATTCAAGAAAAAGGAGGAGAGAGAATGAGAAAATTGGAGGAGAGAGAAAAACTCGAATTACGGCAATGGTATTGCCGTAATTCCTCTGCCCAATCTGCCCGGGTTTATGCGTGTGAAGAGTGCAATGTGTGAGTGCTCCCAAAAAAAAAAATCCCACAATTTCGGCAATACCATTGCTGAAATTGTGGGGAAATTTTTTTTTTTTTTTTTTTAATTTGTGGCAATGGTATTTCGGCAATACGGCCCACCTTAGAGCATCTATAATGATCTATGTAAAAGCAAAATATTTTCTATAATAGAAAATGAGACCAGAAAAAACCACTCCAATAGATTCTCTATACCCGAAATTTTTTTTGGCTCATGAACAGTAGCTCGTCAAGTTTGATAGGCTACTATTCATTCTTCAAATTTTTTCTATTATAATAATCAGGTGTTAAATAAAAAAATGTTAGAAGATATGTAGTTGTTAAAAAAATAAAATAACGAATGAAGAAATAATATTTAAATGAGATAAAAAATCTGTTGAAAAGTGTATTTAAAAAAATTGTTAACTAAAAAGTAAAAATTACTATTTACTCTCTAAACAGTATAAAAATTTAATAAATTTGTTGGAAATCTCTAAATATAATATATTCCGCCTTGGTCCTTATTAACAATTTGTGGGGGGTAAAATTCAAAATAATTGAAGTCCCACCTAACCAAAAGTGAAAAAGCAAAAGTACCCTATACAGTAAAGCAAAGTATCCATTGCCTTTTGCCCTTTGGAAGTGGAATCCACTATCTCAAAAGCCTGACAGCCTACTCTGGTCAATGAAGTCCACGCGGTGCATTATCAGTCCACAATTCACACTCACACTCACACTCACACAGATATTTCTTCAATCCATCAACAAGTAAAATGAATTTCCCCATTTACTCACACTGATGCATGGGCCCCTAACTAAAAGAAATTACGGATCCGTTTGTTACGATATTTTAAACAATAATTTTTAGTATTTAAATAATATTATATATATTTTTTTATTTTTTTATCCACATATATTTTTTTAAAATATAAATAATATTATTAAAAATCTCTTACAAAATGGGCTCTACAAGTTTAGAACCTAGTAATGGAAATGCCATTAATCTCTTATCGGTAAGAAAAACTTGGGAGATCTTTTCATTTTTCACAGTTGGGATTTTAAAATTTTCCTCCAATTATATTATTCCATCATTAATGAAAAATTTTCTCTTTTCTTTACTTAATAAATCAGTGATCCTCATTTGAAAAAGTCATCACCTCTTAGTAATGTTTATAGAGATAAGCCTAGATTCACGTATTCGAAAATGCAAAACATGCAAATTGTAAATTGAAGATTTGATCACTTACTCATGAATTATAAGTTATAATAAAGAATATCTTTGATTTGACACCACCTCCACGTATCTGACCCAATTTCTACTCCAATCAATTTTAATCCATTAATCACCATACGTATAAATAATTAAGGAGTTTCGTTTATCAATGTGACATTCCACATTCGGCTCGGAGGAAATTTATTTAGGTTCCGAGAGGTGGGTGAGATGCGTAAAAAGGGTGGTATTGGAGTTGTAATGGCTCTAGAAAAAATCAGAAGAAGAGGTGGGTGAGATGAGTAAATGAGGTGACTGGAGTTGTAATGGCTCTAGATAAAAATGCAGAGGTGGGTGTTTGTACTTAAGAGAACTTGTAAAGTTGAAGGTAAACCCAAAGAAGAAAAATTGCAACTGAGCTTGGATTTGACAAGTCACTGACTTGGGCTCCACATACTTGCATCTAATTACAAAGAGAACTTGTGAAGTTCGTAAAAAACTACCATGTTTCCGAAACATGTTTTCCCTCTCTCACAAGGAGGTGAACCCTACACTCCAACATATGAAACCGACTGGAGCATTGCAATAGCTTGGATTTGACAAGTCACTGACTTGGGCTCCATATACTTGCATCTAATTACAAACATGCCACCCAAACTCATATCTTAAAAATTGAAAACAGCCTCAGTCCTAAACTCAATTTCCATTACTCCTCCTCAAAATTTTGAGTTTGGAGTTATGAAAACATAACACTAAAACTAGACTAAACAATTCTAAATTCAATAGACCCCACGTTTTTTAAGTTTTTTTTTTTTTTTTTTTTAACAGACACATTATCTTCACAATAAATTTTTCAACTTTTAATTAAAATATTAACAATTTGACAAAGAGATTTTGGTTTCTATCAAAGCTTTTGAAATTTCGCAATGTGAAAGTTCGAGCAACATTTTTCACATTTTAGGCTGTGTTTGGTTCCCGTAAAATATTTTTCGAAAAATAGCCTATTTTCTGGAAATGCTATTTTCGAGAAAGGAAAATATTTTCAAGTCTTTAGTTGCATAATGAAAATTGTTGTAGAAAATATTTTATGTGTTTGGTTCTATTTTGAAAATGCTATTTTCCTATACATTTTTCACATTTTCTCAGCTATTTTCACAGCATCCAAACAAATTTTATTACAAAAAATTTCAAAATCACAGCAAACTCCGTCAATCAAAAGTAGAACAAAACCAAAGAAAAAAAATATCAAATCCGGTCAGATCGTTGCGATGAGGCGACTGGGTTTGAAGGTGAAGGCGAAGGCGTGTGAGGCGACTGGGTTCGATCGGCGCGGTGCGACTCGCTAGGTCTAGGTCGAAGGCGATGGGTTCTGGGTTCGTGGCGATCGACGACCGACGATGGGTTCTGGGTTCTGGAAGTGCGATCGATGATCGGCACAGCGCGGTGCTGCGATCGACGATCGGGGTTCATCGGCAAAGTTGCACCGCGATCTGGGCTTTCTCCTCTTCTCTCTCTCTCTCTCTCTCTCTCTCTCTCTCTCTCTCCGAAAATACTTTAAAGTGAAAATAGGAACTGAAAATCATTTCCGTGGTCAAAGGGAAATAGGAAATGATTTTTCGAAAAATTCTATTTTCCGTAACTGCCAAACACGAGGAAAAGGTGGAAAATGATTTCCTGAAATGCTTTACCACCAATTCAAATGCAGCATTAAACACACTTACACATATTTTTATACACTTTTTCACCCACATGTATATCAAAAACACTCAAATAACATTACTCAAACTCCTCTACCAAACACCCCCTAAAATTCAGTGAGCAACTTTCATGGGATTCTTCATCACCAAACCAACCTAAAACATGTTTGGAAGGCTCCATTTGATAGAGTATTTTAAATACATGTTTTTAGTTTTCAAATAACAAATTTTACACACTTTTTCACCTATATGTATTTCAAAAAAATACAAACAATATTACTCAAATTTTTCTACCAAACGAGCCAAGTTTCAAAAAGTAACTGGTCACAGTTCACACAGAAAGCAAGACTACACTTAAGCCTCCTCTTCCTTCAATATAGATAATTAGAGGTTTCTTGGAGGAAGTCTGTTGCAATTTCTTTTCGTTGAAATTGAAGATTTTATTATTACTTTTTATAAAGGTTTTTAATTAATTTACGGTGAAAATTATTTTTGAGGATGTTTTTATCTTGTTGGGATCTAACAGTTGTGATAAAAAGTAATAACTATAGTACTCAAATTTGGTTTGTTTACTTTGTTATCAAAATTAAGCTTAACACAAAGCACGATTTTTATTTTCAAACTTGAATTTTTTTTTTAGAAAATTCTTAGTTGAAATTAAACTTGTTCAAGAGCTTTGTTATGTCCATTAAAGTTTATTTAACATAACATAACTTTTACTTATAGTTATTGCATATTAGCAGCATGATGGTCACTGTAATTTTTATTCAAAATTTTCTCTTTAAATTTAAAATTACACATATTAATTAATCACAAAAAATATTACTTTTAAATTAGATTCACAAATAACCAAATAAAAAAAGGAAAATCAAAATATCTCTCTCTCTCTCTCTCTCTCTNGCCATTACAACTCCAATACCACCCTTTTTACGCATCTCACCCACCTCTCGGAACCTAAAATAAATTTCCTCCGAGCCGAATGTGGAATGTCACATTGATAAACGAAACTCCTTAATTATTTATACGTATGGTGATTAATGGATTAAAATTGATTGGAGTAGAAATTGGGTCAGATACGTGGAGGTGGTGTCAAATCAAAGATATTCTTTATTATAACTTATAATTCATGAGTAAGTGATCAAATCTTCAATTTACAATTTGCATGTTTTGCATTTTCGAATACGTGAATCTAGGCTTATCTCTATAAACATTACTAAGAGGTGATGACTTTTTCAAATGAGGATCACTGATTTATTAAGTAAAGAAAAGAGAAAATTTTTCATTAATGATGGAATAATATAATTGGAGGAAAATTTTAAAATCCCAACTGTGAAAAATGAAAAGATCTCCCAAGTTTTTCTTACCGATAAGAGATTAATGGCATTTCCATTACTAGGTTCTAAACTTGTAGAGCCCATTTTGTAAGAGATTTTTAATAATATTATTTATATTTTAAAAAAAATATATGTGGATAAAAAAATAAAAAAATATATATAATATTATTTAAATACTAAAAATTATTGTTTAAAATATCGTAACAAACGGATCCGTAATTTCTTTTAGTTAGGGGCCCATGCATCAGTGTGAGTAAATGGGGAAATTCATTTTACTTGTTGATGGATTGAAGAAATATCTGTGTGAGTGTGAGTGTGAGTGTGAATTGTGGACTGATAATGCACCGCGTGGACTTCATTGACCAGAGTAGGCTGTCAGGCTTTTGAGATAGTGGATTCCACTTCCAAAGGGCAAAAGGCAATGGATACTTTGCTTTACTGTATAGGGTACTTTTGCTTTTTTCACTTTTGGTTAGGTGGGACTTCAATTATTTTGAATTTTACCCCCCACAAATTGTTAATAAGGACCAAGGCGGAATATATTATATTTAGAGATTTCCAACAAATTTATTAAATTTTTATACTGTTTAGAGAGTAAATAGTAATTTTTACTTTTTAGTTAACAATTTTTTTAAATACACTTTTCAACAGATTTTTTATCTCATTTAAATATTATTTCTTCATTCGTTATTTTATTTTTTTAACAACTACATATCTTCTAACATTTTTTTATTTAACACCTGATTATTATAATAGAAAAAAATTTGAAGAATGAATAGTAGCCTATCAAACTTGACGAGCTACTGTTCATGAGCCAAAAAAAATTTCGGGTATAGAGAATCTATTGGAGTGGTTTTTTCTGGTCTCATTTTCTATTATAGAAAATATTTTGCTTTTACATAGATCATTATAGATGCTCTAAGGTGGGCCTTCAATTGGTTTAAAATCAAACAAATTTTCATAATTATTGAAAAATACTTCAAATTTTTTTATATCTTTTTATTATATATAAATTTTAAAAATTTACTTATTAGATTGCATTGAACGTTCTTATTATATCTTACATACTTGTAAGATTTTAAGAAGATAAAAAATTAATAGCTATATTATCAATTAAATATTTAAAATTTAAATTTTTATAGTTTAAAATTTTGTATAAAAAATAGATTTATTGATTCAATGTTAAATAACATTCAATTTAAATAAAATTTTATGGGTGTTAAAGAGTATAAACAACTACCGATAAATTTTTAAAATTTATTAAAAAGATAGAGAGTTAAAAGAGTTTGTGAAGAAATCTTGTCCTTTTGCTTTTCATCTTGGCGGACACTCCACTAACATTAGAACTTTAAAAAGTTCCATTACTTTGGAAATAAGTGGAGAAATTGACTTCGCTCTATGCATTGAAGTTATGCAGGTACCATATAGTAGCACAATTTATCCATACAGCAAATTGTGAGGGGCAAAAAGATGATAATAGGTTCATGTAAAGACACTTTTTGCAACTCACAATGCCGCGTAACAAGTTGTGTTAGGGGGTGTTTGGATACCGCTTATTTTGCTGAAATTGAAAAATTATTGCTGAAAGTACTATAAATAAAAGTAAAAGTTAGTTGAAATAGTACAGTGGGGCTCATGAATAGTGCCAAAAAGTATAATGGGACTCGTAAATAGTCGAAAAAATAAACTGAATAGTGAAATAATTTTAATTTTTAATCTCCACCCAAATGCACACTTAAAGTTATTAATCTTTACTATGATGCTTCAAAATTTACTTAATCTCATCTCTCTATACATTCAAATTATAATCAATTTTATGCTTATAAGTTTAAGTTGCTATAATTAAAGATAAGATTGATTTAGTTCTAAAATTAGTTTGAAAAACAAAATTAAAAAAATTAATAATTAAAGCATAGACGTGTATATATATATATATATATATATGGACAAAATTTAGGTACAATACCTTAGGTGTTGTTCATTAAGTTATTCTCTTAAAATTCAACTATATGGCTACTTAATTAAAAAATACACTTCCATCTCATGAAAAAAAAATCCACATGATAGAATCTTAAAAGAACAATCTAAGAAACAGTACTTAAGTCGTGTATATATACATATATATATATATATATACACGATGACAAAGAAATTGATTCAGACCGTTAGTATATAAAATTGGCCAACAAAAGGTCTCAAGTTTGTGATTGCTGCATTACTATGCGGACCGATCAACAATGGGAGGTTCAAGTCTTAATTAGTCAATCCGTATGCCAAGCACTAATTAAAGGTAGACATGCTCTTTAACTTTTTCTTCCAATCAGGCGCACTCACGATTATTTAATATATTTAGGATTTGTTTAGGATTCGCTTATTTTATTGAAACTGAAATTTTTTTACTGAAAGTATTGTAGATAAAGGTAAAAGTTAGCTAAAATAGTACAGTGGATCCATAAATAGTACCAAAAAGTGCGGTGGAGTCCATAAATAATAACAAAAATAAGCTAAATAATAAAAGAAACTGATTACCAAAAGAGAAACACACCCTTATACTTCACTTTCTCTACCAAAAGAGAAACACAGACTTGCCCTACCCATCACGACCCTTTTTTAGTCTTTTTTTTAAAGCTCATTTTGGCCTTTTTGGAACGCTGTCGCCATATAAGTATGGTCTATCTAAGTTGTGAATCAGATCAGAAAGGAAGAAAAGGAACGAAGCAAAAGAAGAAAGAAGAGAAGAAATGAAGTCTGAGATAAAATGATAGCAGTGTAGTGTAGTTATTTAAGTAAGATGTGTTCACAGGTGAAATAACTAACACACGTGCTATAACTAATCCCGTGTAATTTGGGATATTTTGCTTTGCTCTGTTTTTTGTATTCAGTCACAATTACTTGTACAGATTCATTCATTCAGTTGAAAGTCAATCTCCTTCAACTCCAATTTTCTCTCTAGCTTTTTGTTTCTTCTTCAAGAATCTTTGTGTTTCTTATATGGTATTAGAGCTTTCTCCAATGGAAGATCCTCGTAGCCCATATTTTCTACATCATGGTGAATCTCTTGGTGTGATCCTCGTTGCTCAACCTATGAATGAGGATAATTACTCAACCTGGGCTAGAGCAATGAGAATGGCTTTGGATGCCAAGAGTATGCTTGGTTTTGTTGATGGCTCCATCACTGCTTCAATGGCAATCACACCACTCGAGAAACAAGCCTGGTCAAAGTGCAATTCAATGATCTCATCATGGATCTTGAATTTTGTTTCATCGCATATCACAGCTAGTGTCATTTACAGAGACACGGCTCTTGCAGTGTGGAATGCATTCAAGAATCGCTTTCTACAAGCCAATGGACCAAGAATTTCTTAACTTCAGAAGCAAATCTCCACTGTAATGCAAGGGGATTTTACAGTGACAAGCTTTTTTCACTGATCTTCAAGCTTCCTGGGATCAATTGTTGGATCTAAGGCTTTTGCCAAGTTGTTCATGTGGTAAATGCACTTGTGGAGAAAAAAAAAATAAGATTGCACATATTTATCATCAAGATTCAATCATGCAGTTTCTCAATGGATTGAATGATTGCTATTCACAAGTCAAGACTCAAAATGAAGGAACCTGTTCCATCAATAGATAAGGCTTTCTCATTGGTAATCCAGGAGGAAAGGCAAAGGTCTTCAACCTTTAACTGTACTCCTTTTGTTGAATCAGCTGCACTTGCTGTTAAGAACCAAGCTTGCAATCAATGTTCTTCTTCAAACAACAATAATGGTAAGAATTTCAAGGGCAATGTTGGCAAAGGAAGACCTGTGTGCAGCCACTGTGGAAAGCTTGGTCACATCATGGAGAAATGTTACAAGTTTGTTGGATTTCCTCCAGGTTACAAGCAAAAAGGAAGAGTTGCCAAGGCTAATTAGGTTATGGTTCATGATGATCAAGGGCAATCTGAGATTATGCATTAGAATAATCCTTTCCCTTTTACCTCAGAACAGTATCAACAGTTGCTCTCTTTGTAGAACTCTCATGCATACACTTCTGGTAATTCCAATGATGCTACTGCCACAGCCAATTCTGCTCTTTTAGGTAACTTTTGTGCCTCTTTTAAAGATTTTGTTTGCTTGAATATGCAACATTCCATTTTTGCCAAGAATCCAGTCAATAAAATAGTTTCTGGTAAGCAAACTTGGGTTCTTGACACTGGGGCAATAGATCATATAGTCCATTCTGTCAAACTATTCACTAAAATCACTAGTTCCATTTCACCTTTTGTTCAATTACCTAATGGTGAAAGAGTTGTTGTCACACGCATTAGCACTATTCAAGTTACAGCTAGTTTAGTTCTTGAAAATGTGTTATGTGTTCCTGCTTTCACTTTCAGTTTGATCTCAATGAGTAAATTGATTATAATTATGTCCTGTTGTTTTGTTTTCTTGTCCAATTTTTGCTTTATACAGAACATTTCTTGTTGGAAAACAGTTGGAGTGGGTAAACTGCATAACAACCTCTACTTGCTATCTACAACTTCTTGCAAATTAGATTTTGTAGTATCTTCCATTCTAGATTCTGTTTTTGGTACTTTTGTTAATAATGTTTTTGATATTCCTGTCATTACCAAGCCATATCTTTGGATCTTAGACTAGGACATGTTTCTGCTTGCTCACTCCCAAGTGCAGGAGATCAGCAATATAATTCTTGGAGTACCGAGGTCGAACCACAAGGAGCAGGGTAAATTCAAAGACAATATAATTAAATAACAATTTGGGTGAAGAAGAAAAATACTTTTGCTTGGTGAGTGTTAACAAGAATAATAATAAAAACTGATTTAAATCAATAATGTAAATACTAGGGCATCGGGGTGTTTCCCTATATCGATATGAAATTCTTTGTGATCTTAGAAATTATATATTTCACAATTGATTGTTCTTATACAATAAAAACTTATGATTCGGTTGAACTGAGACAATTCAAGAACGCATGATAACCTCGATTAATAATGCGGTTAGAATAGTTTTCAGAAAAACCCATTCACTTTAAAACATGATTTCTATTTGAAACTATTAGAAATTCCTCTAAACAATAAGAAAAACATAATTGAACTTATTGAAAGCATGGAAGAACTAATACATCAAAAGAAATCTAATTGAACAATCAAATATGTCATTGATAAAATCCTAGAAAGAATCACATTGAATATTTATACCGTATAGAAGAAACATAACCCCTAACCCTAGCAAAGAGTTTATGCTGCCATTAGAGAAAGAAAAATACAAGGTTTTCTCTCCAAAATTTGTTCTCACAGCCTCCCTTCTAAAACCCTAATGTCTAAGTGTCCCCTAAAGAAAATAAAACTTTCCCTATTTTGATTTCCGTCCAGGTTTACAGCGGTAACTTGTGAGTTAATTTCAGCTTTCAAAAAGTGAGAATTTCGAAAAACTCAAAACTGGAAAGTTGTAGATATTTAAGTTACAGTTCCAACCTATCTAGACTTGTGTCAATTGGATTTTTGAGAAGAGAGATACGCCCAAAATACTGATCAGTACTCAAATCATATTTTTCCTTTTAAGATTCTGTCTCTTTTATTTCTTTCCTTATTTGAAGCTTCCAATCATGTTAGATGATCCAAGCACTCCAGCTGCACCTCCTTAGACATTTAGGCATGGTCCTTTAGCTCCACTTTAATTCTAGTTTGGCCTCCATTTTCTCACAAATTCCTGTAAATTCATCTTTCTCACATGATTTCCTGAAAGTAAAAAATTACACACAATGAATAGCATCTTATTTAAGAAATTATATAAAGATAAATAATAGGGACTAATACAAATTATAGCTTAATTATACATATTAAGCATAGTAATAAGGAGATAACGCCTACATAAATATATAACAAGTATACATTTTAAGGCGTTATCAGTTTCGGATGCCAAACTTCATGCTTTAATTGATTGTATTCTTGATGTAAGCAATGTACATAGAAATAAAGATTGTGCTCTTTGTCCCATTGCAAAACAGAAACGTTTACCCTTTTCTTTCTTTAATCATTTGTTTGAAAATGCTTTTGATCTTATCCATTGTGATGTTTGGTTTGCTAAGTCCACTCATGATGGTTTTAGGTATTTTCTTACCATTGTAGATGATGCCACTAGATCCACAAGGGTGTACCTTATGAAAACTAAATCAGAAACCAAACCCTTGTTGATTTCCTTTTTCACCATGATATCCACACAGTTTCACACTAATATCAAGGCCATTAGGACTGACAATGTTCAAGAGTTTTTCCTTAAAGATTTTTATGCTGATCATGGAATTTTACATTAGCATTCATGTGTTGCCACTCCACAATAGAATTCAGTTGTTGAGAGGAAACATTAACACATATTGAGCATTGCAAGAGCCTTAATGTTCCAGTCAAATGTGCCTCTTACTTTTTGGGATGAGTGTGTCTTAACTGTTGTGTATATCGTCAACAGATTACCTTCTTCCACCCTAGGCAACAAAACACCTTTTGAGAAGCTTTATAATAAAGTTCCTTCCTATGATCATCTAAAGGTGTTTGGTTGTCTTTGTTTTGCTTCTACTTTGTCTCATAATAGATCTAAGTTTTATCCTAGGTCTATTTCATATGTTTTTCTGGGGTATCCTTATGGTGTTAAAGGTTCTAAAGTGCTTAATTTGGCAACTAGGAAAATCTTTATTTCTAGGGATGTTCTCTTTCATGAGACTGTCTTTCCTTTTATTTCCTCCACATATTCTTCCTCACCTCATTGGACCATCACTTTCCCTCATATTTTCCCTTCCTTAGATATTTCTAATGACTCTTTACCTTCTGTTTCTCGTCTTATTGATCCTATCACTACTTCTATTCTTGATTCACCTAGTCATTCTGATCCTACACCTGTCTTGTCTAATTCTGACCTGTCTCCCTCTCCTTTACCTCACACTACTTCAGATTTACCTATTTCTGATTTACCCAATTCTGTTCCTACTCCTACACCTTCAGATGTTCCTCTTCCTTCTACTGATGCAAATCCTGTAGCTATTCCTCTTCCTAATTTTGTTCCTTCTTTAAGGAAGTCAACTAGAATCACTAAAGCTCCTGCTTATTTGCAAGATTATAAATGTCGTACTGTTGTTCAAGATCAGTTTGTTCATTCCAATCCAACCTTCAAGACTGGATCCAACTCCTCCATTTTGGGTACTATATACCCTTTATCTCAATATCTTGATTCTTCTGGTTTGTGACCCTCTTATGCCTATTTTTGTTCTCTTATCATTGCTATTCCTGAGCCTAAATCTTATAATGAGGCTGTCAAAGACCCTGAATGGCAGGATGCTCTGGCTGCTGAGATTACAGCATTGGAATCTAACCACACCTGGACTGTCACTCCCTTGCCTCGTCATAAAAAGGCTATTGGGTGCAAGTGGGTATATAAGGTCAAGTATAAGGCTGATGGGACAGTGGAAAGGTATAAAGCAAGGCTTGTGGCTAAGGGTTTTACTCAACAGGAAGGTCTAGACTTCACGAAACCTTCTCTCCTGTAGCTAAGATGACTTCAGTTAAAACTTTTCTTGCTATTGCTACTGTGAGGGGTTGGCACCTTGTTCAGCTTGATGTAAACAATGCTTTCCTCCATGGTGATCTCCATGAGGATGTTTACATGCAGTTGCCTTTGGGTTTTCATAGCAAGGGGGAGCATTTGGTGTGTAAGCTCAACAAATGATTGTATGGTCTTAAACAGGCCTCAAGACAATGGTATTCCAAGTTTTCATCTACCATTTTGAAGTGTGGATTCAAGCAATCTAAGTCTGATTACTCTTTGTTTACCAAGAAGTTCAATCAGTCCTTCATAACCCTATTAGTTTATGTTGATGACATTCTCATTGCTAGCAATGATGTTCATGTTGTTGAACAACTTAAGGTGTTCTTGGATCAAGAATTCAAGCTTAAAGATCTTGGAAACTTGAAATATTTCCTTGGTCTTGAAGTGGCCAGATCAGAACAAGGTATATCTTTGTGCCAAAGAAAGTATGCCTTAGAGATACTTAAAGATGCGGGCATGACAGGATGTAAGCCTAGCAAAGTTCCTGTGGAGCAAAACTTAAATGCAAACTGGTCATCTTGAAAGCATACATAAATGCAAACTGGTCATCTTGTATTGACACCAGAAGGTCCACTATTGGGTATTGTATTTTCTTAGGTGATTCTCTAATTTCATGGAAATCTAAGAAGTAATCCATAGTCTCTAGATCTTCTACTAAAGCAGAGTATAGAGCCATGGCAGTGACTACTTGTGAAATCACTTGGATTTTGGCTTTGTTGAAGGATTTAGAAGTATTTCATCCAAAGCCTGCAATGCTCTTTTGTGACAATCAAGTAGCTATATATATATATATATATATATTGGTGAGAACTCTGTGTTTCATGAAATGACCATTTATATAGAAATAGATTGCCACTTGGTCAGAGATAAGGTCCAATATAAAGTCATCAAATTGTTCTTCACTCCTACTCATTCACAGCCAGCTGATCTTCTCACAAAGGCTCTTAGTGGTCAACAATTGAAAGCACTACTTACCAAGATGAGCATTGTGAACATTCACAATCTTGGTTCTCATCTTGAGGGGGAGTATCAAAGTTGTGAATCAAATCAGAAAGGAAGAAAAGGAACGAAGCAAAAGAAGAAAGAAGAGAAGAAATGAAGTCTGAGATAAAACGACAGCAATGTAGTGTAGTTATTGTAGTATTGTAGTTTAATGTAAACTAAAGCTACTTGTAGTTTAGTGATGTATTTAAGTAGGATGTGTTCACATGTGAAATAACTAACTAACACACATGTTATAACTAATCCCTGTTGTGGGGCCAAAAAATCAGGTAGCCTCGGCCCACTCCAACCCAGGCCCAAGGGCCCACGTCGAGGATACGGGAGGTGTCCGAGGATGAAAAAGCGAGGACCGACCCCTGAGGAACATATCTGAGGAGGGCCCGCCTTCGGGTGTCTGAGACCTCGGGAGAACACAAGGACCACCCCACCAAAGGAGACTCCTTGGCTGTCCGAGGAGGAGAGGGCCAGTGCCACGCGTTGGCGACAGAAGCACGGCGAAGGGGCAAGCTCTGGGCGAACTGTCACCTTTGCATTGAATGCGCTCACCTAACCCCCTTGGCTGCATTAATGGGGATGTAACCCCTTGACAGGGCAATATCGATCAGGGTGAGCCACTTGAGCATGGATAAGATCTCTGATGGGACGGACGGTCAGAAAGAGGCCAATAGATGATTAACAGAAGGAAGAAGGGGATAGGGGGAAGAGAGATATATATATAAGAAAAGTGAGCAAAGAGTAAGAAGGTGAGGGGGGGGGGGGGAGAGAGAAGGGCATAGAATGGCTCCAAGGCGATGTCAGTTTGGGGAGGGCATAGAATGGCTACCCTAAGTCGTAAATTGGGCTTAGTACCCGTCAATAAAAGAAAAGTGGTTTGTTCTCCGTTGAAGTCTGTGAGCTCCTAAACCTTTGATCCACTCTCTAAAAATGTATTGTTGGGGAACTTGGGCTACGAAAAAAGGCCCTACAATTGGCGCCGTCTGTGGGGAGGATTAGTGCGCTGGCAGGCGCAACAGGCGATTGTTCTAAGTAGTCATTCTACGGAAGGTTGGTGGTGACGCATCAAACAAAAAAAAAAAAAAAAAAAAAAAAAAGAAGAACTANGGGATTTGTTGGATATTTGTTTTGATTTGCATTTTGTTTATATCTTAGGCCATACAGTGTAAAGAAGTGGTTGATGTCTCACAAAGAGTCAAGGCGTCCTGATCTTGCACTGTAATCTAGTAGGAATTGGAAAGTGCATCGAAGTTCATTCGCAGGACATTCATTACTTTCAACACAAAAGACATTCGTGTTAATCCAAAAGCAATTTCTTGCCAAATCGAACATTTGTGCATACGTGGACACAACTTGTTACCACTTCTAGTTGTGTTTATCGACCAGATCTATGACTATATAGAATATTTCTATTGTTTTTCGGGCACTCGAATCATACTTTTTGATCTATAAATTTCATCGAAGTTTCAGTGTCTTTTTGCCTCGACAAGTGCTTTTGAGAATGTGAATATGGTAATTCGGACACTTCCAATGGGTGCTGCCAAGAAGCTTCGTAATTTGTCCAAATTCTTTGCACCGTTTGACGGTACCATTAGAAATTAGGGAGACTTCACTTCATTCATGTTTGGTAGGCAGAGCGGAAATAACCAAAATAGAAAAAGTTGAAAAGGTGAAAAAAAAGAAAAAGAAAAAAAAAGGGGGAGCTCAAGCCAGCACAACCCTCTTGAGTCTTGCCTAAATTCCTATCCTAAACAGTTCGATACTGATAAACGTATCAAAGTTGGTTTTTTGGTCTGCAGTCTGCATTAGTAATGGTCAATGAGGACCAATATATGGTTCCAATCTTGAAACCAATTCCATTTCTTCTGAGCCAAATGGAACTTAACATGGGAGGTCGAGCACTGCTTGCTCTTCTCGATGAAGGGTTCGAATTGATTAATTACAAATTGTTTAAAAAACTTAAACTGTTAAGAATTAGTGAATTCAATCATTTAATCTAATAATGAAAAAAAAAATTATTGTTTCACACTTTCAGGCTAATGTACACATTATATATATGCATGGACTACCAGACTATGATGATCCCATCACATATATAGTTGAAGAATTTCTGTCCACATTGTAATTTGTATGGGTTGAGATCAATTGGTCGGACATATATGCTACACCACACATGAAGTTCCAATCCTTCAGGTTTTATTAATTCTTAATGAAATTGGGAGATGATATAGTTGAGGGTAATTGGCCGTAGAGGCTCAATCGAGTCTATAAAGGGACAAACTATGAGCAGTATTTGAGAATAGGGATTGGGGTTTCATTTTTCAATTTACATAGTGATTGTGCTGTTTTCAAACTCAACCACCTAGTGTAT
The DNA here is from genome assembly GCF_002906115.3 of Quercus suber. Lineage (NCBI taxonomy): Eukaryota > Viridiplantae > Streptophyta > Magnoliopsida > Fagales > Fagaceae > Quercus > Quercus suber. The sequence goes on from NW_027069968.1 coordinate 57,127, forward strand.
TTTGGCTGGGTATATCTAGTACATTCCAGTTAAAAAGACGTATTTTTATGCTTTTAGATTGAGGAACCCCACACAAAAATACGGCTCAACCTATATGCATGTTATGGATAGGAGGTCTATATGATATGTGAACAAGGATAGCCGTGGATGTAAAAATAATAATTGTGATTCTCTGTTTGTAAGTGAAAAAAGTTTGGATCTTCATCTAGAAAGCTACCTTTGAATCTTCTTAACCATAAAATCATACTCCCTCATGTCTCTTCTTTGGGTTAGAATGGGGAATGTTAAGGTAGTTGTCAAACTCCTTTGTAGATTTGATGCCTAATTCATTAGTTTCCATAATTTTAATGTTAGCTGTTAGCACTTAGCAACGGCATTTTGGGAAAGGAAGTTTTTTTCATTTTAGATCCATGAGTTTTCAAAAATAAAAACACCAACAAAGCATTACTAAAAAATCCACAAAATAGTTCTACTCATTTTCCACAGTCTCGCTCTCACATATATTTAAGTCAACTAGTTATTTATTTATTTATTTTAGTCTGTTTGGGCCAACTAAATTCTTGAGGGATTAACCATGACTTTTAAGTGTAATTTGGAAAAAAAAAAAGAAAAAAAAATCTAGGGAGAGTACAATATTTGGGCCCAAGCTTTGAACTAGTGTTGTATAATTATATATAGTATGAAAAAAAAAGATGGGCCATGGGCACCGCATCTATACATGGGCCTGGTCCTACTTGTAAACCATCCTAGTAATGCGTCTTCCTTATAATTCTTGCTTTGACCCTTTCTTCAATTGGCCAAACTTTTCTCCACTTCCTAATCAAACTATTTGATAATATTAGGTGGTGCTTGCCTTAACACCAATTAAAAAAAAAAAACTAATTATTGCGTGCTTATTACCAGCAGCACATTTAATTGCATAATTGTGCTGTACTTGTGCAACAAAAGTTTGGACTTTAAGATCGATTGTTGACAGAGTCACATTGACAAAGAAGCACCGTTGTTAATTTGCTGCTTTTTCTTTCTTTTTTTAGAAATGGTTAATTGGACAAAATTTAGTTACAACCAATTTTGTAACTAAACTTTTTCTCGTTAATTTGTTGTTTGAAATGAAGGCAGAGTACCTCGTGTTAATTTACAACGGCCGAAATCCACCAGAGTGGGTAGCAACTTTAGATGAAGGTTTTGGTACTGGAGTTACTACGGGCCTTGTTTCTTGTGGCCAGCCCAACTTGGAAACTTAAGCAATTTGCTGTTTGAAATGAATGCAGAAGCCGAAAGTCAATATAAACCAACGATAGCCCAAATCTACCAGCGTGGGTAGCAACTCTAGATAAAGGTTCGATTACTAGAAGTCCAAACTACGGGCCTTGTTTCTTGTAGGCCGCCCAACTTGTTGCTATTTTAGGAAATAGTTTTTCCCATATATATATATATATATATTTTTTTTTTTTTTTGAGAAACAGTTTTTCCCTAAATTAGTTTGGAGTAATCTCCTCCAAGTTCCAACCCATTACGTGGCGATTAATAAAGCCATCTAGTAGAAGGTTTTATCAATCGCCATATAGTGGGTTGGAAGAATTTTCTTCCAAATTGATTTGAATTTAAACTTTTTCCATTTTAGAAACTAAACACATTATCTACTTGGAATCTTATAAGTTCTTCCAAACTAATTTGAATTTTTTTTTTTTTTTTTCCATTTTAGAAGCTAAACACATTATCTACTTAAAATCTTATAAGGGTTCAATCTTTTATGTAAGATCCACAATCACAATAAATGTGCATGTTTGTGTAATCTTAGTTTCTATAGTATATTGTAGAGGATTTTTTTTATAAAAGCTAAATAGTATTTTAAACATTATAGCTTTGAGGTGGTTTCAAATCGACTATCACACATTTCTAAAATAAAAACATTCCAATTAAACTAGGAACTCATTGCATACAAGGTTGTTAATGAAAAGTTTTTAATATTTTTATTGGATTTTTTTTGGGGCCAAAAATAAGTGTTAGAGATATAATTGTAGAGCATAATATTAATAATTTTATTATTTTTTGTTGTTCTATTTTTCAGCTTTGATCCAGTCCTTATTACTTGAAGCATTTGGGCAAATGGTGAACCTAGTGGACAGATCAAGGGGACTGCTAGCACATGTGCTAGACGGCGGTGGACACAGTGCTTGCTGGAAGTACTTTGACTCCTATAACGGAGTTTGAGACACTCACTAACGAAATTTTCCATGACACAACATGCAATCCGTACCTTCCATTTTCGGCTTTCATGCAAGATGCTTAGTCGTTTGATCCTGCTCTCACTTTCTCATTGGGTCCTAAGAAGAACATCACCAACCCATAGAGTGGTTATCTGAGAGCACTGAAGCAACGTATGATGGCAGCGGCGAACACGATGTCGTCCTCGTTTAGATTTTAATCATTAATTAAAATGTAAATGGTTTTAGATTTTGATAGCCAAGGATGAGATCAATGTTAAGGTCGTGCCCAATCAGCTAACACCATGCTGTAAGCCCAAGGATTGGGCCGAGCACATGAGTTCTAATGATCACAGTGTTAACCCAAGGACATGAGCTCTAATGTTCATGGACTTGAGCTTTAATGAATCCATTGAGTCACTATTGGGCTCGGGCCTCAAGGGACCCCAATTCCGCCTCCTCTCTTAGGTGAAAGAATTGTAACACTTGCGTTCTTTTTTTTTTCTTTCTTTTTTTTTTTTTATTAATTTTTTTCCACCTTTTATAGACACAATTGATTGAGTTATTTAAGATGTACAATAACTGATTGATGTCTTGATCTGATAATAAAGAGTTATCATTAGGAAAGAATTCACAGGTTGAAACTTTCTTAACCCAAAAAAAAAAAAAAGGGTAGGTAGTATGATTATCATGTAGATCTACTTTGTTTTTTCCCCTGAAAACTTGGATCCATATCCCTATTTTTGCCAACGTATAATGAAAAATAGTCTTGCTTTTGGGCTCCATGATTTTGACCTTACGTAGGTACGTTGGGCACAACTTTTTAATGTAACAAAGCAACATGCCCTATTTTAGGGGCAAAAACAAATCCAATGTCAAATACAAATTAATTTCCGTACTTCCCCTAGTAGAATTCCAAATTTCGTGTTGGCCCAAGGACTTGAGCTCTAATGAATAATGATCCTTTAAGTCATTATTGGGCTTTGGCCCCAATAGGCCCCCTTCTTCTTAGCTAAAAACAATTGTAAGGTACTCTTTCTTTAATTCCCCCCCCCCCCCCCCCCCCCCACCTCTCATCAATATAATTGTAATTAATTAAGAAAAAATTTAATGTGAATTTTAACAAATCTATTATTGAATTATATATATATATATATATATATTTAAATATTCTTCATACTTGCAAATTTCAAGAAAATCAGTTTCTCAAAAAAAAAAAAAAATTCAAGAAACTCAAAGATCAATAGTTATGTTATCAATCAAATGTTTAAATATTAAGTTTTATGCATTAAATAATAAATAATATCTAATTGGTACAAAATTTGATATGCATGTTAAAAGTATTAAAAACATGCAATTCAACAATTATATTTTCATAATATGTAACAATGTTAATTTTGAGTGGAAGTTTGTAACCATTAGCTACAACTAAGTTTGTAGCCAAACTTTGTCCATTAATTAAGGAAACAGTTTTGTTACAAAATTTAATGTAGCAAAGTGAATTTTTACGAATCCACCATTAGATTACATTTTCTTTTTAAAAAAATGCTAACAGGTGCCTTTAGAGCAATAATTAATAATCCATTTGATGAAAGTGTTTATGAGAAAAGAAAAAAAAAAAGCAATTAATATTTTGACACATTTTTCCATTTCCCATAAAAGTTGTATCAAAAATTTCATAAAATGGATTGTTAACCATTTATTATAAAAGCAATTAAATTTTGACAATTTTTTCCATTTTCCATAAAAGTTGTATCAAAATTCCTAAAATAGATTGTTAACCATTTCTCATAAAAGCAATTAATATTTTGACAGTTGTTTCCATTTCCCATAAAAGTGGTATCAAAACTTTCCTAAAATGGATTGTTAACCATTATCCTAAGGGCACCCGTTGGCATGATCCTTCTTTTTATATCCTCTATGCTTACAAAATTTCTAGAAGATCAAAGATAAAGAGTTATGTCATCAATCAATTGTTACAATTACAAGTTTTTGTAGACTAAATTTTTTTATAAAAAATAAATTTACAAATTGAATAGTAAATAAAATTCGATTGACATGAAATTTTACATGTGTGTTAAAAACATAAAGAACATAAAATTCAACGGTTAAATTTTCAAAATATGTAATTATATTAATTTTTTAAGTTGAAGTTATAGTCTAAAATTATAATCAAATTTGTAGTTGAACTTTGTCCTAAGTTATATAATTTGGTTTGACATCATTCTAAAAAAAAAAAAAAAAATTTGGTTTGACATTTCTCAAATTATATCACATACTATATATAATAGCAAAAACATTTTCTTGCAATTAAAGAGGTACTACCATGTAAGAAAAAGGACCACCTAAAATTTAGCCACGTTTAAGTTAAAAAGTGACAAATTAGAGCATCACCATCAGATGTGGTAAATGTGCCAAATGCCAAATATTTGGCACATTTACCACACCAAACACCAAAATCTCCTTTTATCAGGTGTGCTAAATCCCATAAAATTTGCCACATGTGAACAGTACCGTTGCAAATTTGCAACGGTACTGTTCACATGTGGCATAATTTTTATTGTTTTTTTATTCTGTTTTCTCTCTCTCCTCTCTCCTCAGATTTTTCTTTTCTCTTCACTCTCACCGTTCCCTTTCACCTCTGTTCTCTCTCACCGTTCTCTGTCACCGTTCCCTCTCACCTCTGTTTTGTTGATCTTGATCTGTCATCGCCGATCGTCATCGCCGTCATCACCGATCGTCATCGCCGATCCGTCATCGTCGTCTCACCGGTTTCATTTTGCATCGTCATCGTCGATCTCTCCGGGCATCCTCATCGTCATCGCCAATCGGAATCGACATGGGCATCGACGTTGAGGTGAGATCGGAGTGTTCGTCACGATCGTGGGCATCGACGTTGAGGTGAGGTGAGATCTTGATCGTGGGTTGCCGGTGTTAGTGGGTTTGGGTTGCTTGGGTTGCTTAGGTTTGGGTTGCCTGAGTTTCATGGGTTTGGGTTGCCTGGGTTTTGATTGTGTTTTTTGGGTTTGAGTTGCTGTGCTAGTGGGTGTTGCTCTGTTTTTAATGGGTTTTGGGGTGGATTGTTGATGACGGTGGTTGTGGTGGTGGTTTTACAATGGATTGTGGCTGCCACGGTGGTGGTGGTGGCGGCGGTGGCGGCGGCAACAGCGGCAGCAGCAGTGTTGTAATGGTCTGTGGAGGTTGATTGTGACTGTAGTTTAATGTGATGAAATTTGTTTAATATTATTTAATGGTTGGATATATTATTTTAATATATAGAATGGAAGTATAGAACATCTGATAAATGATATGTTGTAAAATGGTGTGTTAAAATGATAAAGTAGGTTTTTGGTGTTGTAAAATGGCATTTTTTATGAGAGAGCTGATGAGAATGCTCTTACAATGTTTCACTATGTCAAAACACTGCTTGAGAGCCTCTTGGTATGAAAAGAAACTAACCTCTTAAAACAAAAAAAGAAGAAGAAGAAGATTGGTACACAGAGAAAGGAGAGAGAGATGAGGCGAGCCGAAGACCCTAACACACAGAGAGACTGAGAGCGAGAGCGAGAGATCCCAAAAGCATAAAAACCCAAAATACGGTTTAGAGAGAGATACAATGCAGAGAGACAGGGAGAAAGAGAATGTAGAGAGAGAGATTTGGTCTGTCATAGAGGGTGGAGAAAGACAAATCTGAGAAGACAGTCAGGCCTTTGCCACCATCAGACCACCGTACCCTTCACCGTATAGTCTCTGTTTTTTGTACCGAAGGTTAGCATACTCCTTTCCGCTTCAAATAATGTTTTGTGTTTAGAAGACATACTGAAACTCCTCACCATTGCCTTTTCTATTCAAATTAAAATCTTAAATCTTCAATATATCTATGATTTTGAATCCCCTTGCATAATTNTTTTAAAATTTAAATATATATTAAATATAGGTGGGTCAGGTTGGGTTAGATAAATTTCTGAATCCTAAGACTTGAACCCAACCAAAAAATTTCATAACCCAACCCATCCAAGAACAACGGGTTGGGTTGGATAGGGTTGATTTTGCTTGCTTTGCTGCACACCTTAATAGAGTGGATAAAATTTAGTTACAAAATTGGTTGTAGTCTAAGATTACAACCTTATTCTATAAAATAAATATTATTGCATATTTTAAAAATCTAATCGTTGAGTTACATGTTCTTTAAGTTTTTAACATACTGGTCAAATTTTGTGTCAATCGGATATCATTTACTATATGATCTATAAGTTTATATTTTATGAATAATTTTTAATTACAAAAAACTTCAATTTAAACATTTTATGGATGATATAGCTATTGATCTTTAATTTTCTAGGAATTTTATAAGTATAGAGCATATAAGAAGTAGATATAATCTAATGATGGATTTGTCTAAATTCATCTCTAATAAAAAGATATTGAGTAAGGTTCTTAAATTACAACTAATTTTGTTGTTAAACTTTCTCCTTTCAAAATTGACACTCAACAGAAAGATATAAGAAGCATTTGAAGGGTTTTGCTCATACCCTTTTTCAAAACAGAAGGACTTACCTAATGGACTTATCCTTTTAGAGCACTTGCACCAGTCAGTGCAAAATAGAAAAAGTTGCAAATTTTACACAGTTTTAAACATTTTTGCTTAAAAACTACCCATATTAGTATGTCTAAAACACTGTTTATATGCAAAATTGCTATAGTAATTGTACATATATGCACATTTACTATAGCTTTCTATATAATTATTTTATATTTTTTTTCTCTCCTCTCCCTTACCTTGTTAGACTCTCTCTCTCTCACTCTTCAATGCCAAGAAGAAGCCGACTGCCAACATCCATCCACCATCACAACTAATCAACCACCACCACCACCCCCACCACAACCAACCCATTGCAAGATCAATTTAATCCAAACACAATCAACCCAAAATTAATGAAAATCATCACAAACCCAACTTAAAATCAACTCAAGTAGAGAGTGTGAGTGTTTTGAGCCATGGAAGCCTGGTAGAGATTTTTTTCAAGTTTGAAGAGAGCACCGATTAATAGAGAGAGGGGGAGAAAGAGAAAGATTTTTTTTTTTTTAAGAAATGAAAAAGAAGAAGAAGAAAGAAAGAAAAAACTTAGAAGAAGAAAGAAGGAGAGGAGGAAAGAAGAAAGTAGAAAGTAGAAAGGGGAAGAAGAAAAAGAAAAAGAAAGAGTGTTTAGAGAAGTGATGTGTGGTAAGGTAGTGGGGACGTATATGGGTAAGAAAAAAAAGAGTGAAAAAGTATTATTTTAATAAAAAAAGATATATTATGAATAATCTGATACAGATGTTTTTGCAAATTGATTATTTAAAATAGAAAAAAATTAATTTTTATTGTAAAATAGGAGGAAACTTTTACACCTCCTATGCTAATTTTCTTATTTTTCATTTCTTTCAAGTAAATAACAAACGTCTAGTGCGCAAAATGGAGAAATCTCACGACACTTTTTTAGTCTTTTCACGTTGGCTTTTCTAAACTGCCATTGTCGTTTTTGGTCACGTTACTCACGTTGTGTTCTGGACCTGATTTACAAGCCATTATAAAACAAACCAATGTTAGGTTAAAAGGACGTCAGCAATTATTTATAAATTCAACGACGACAGCAAATTACACTATTTGGTGGTGCCCCTTCCTCTAGTTGGAATTTTGAGATTGACAAAGTTTGCCTACAAGTGAGCTAAAAAAATTAACAAAATTACATATTTTCAAATTTTAATAGTTGAATTACATGTTTTTATATTCTTAATTTGTTATGTCAAATTTAGTTTAAATTAGATATTATTTATATTATTAGATTTATAAACTTATTATTATGAATAATTTAGGATTATAAAAACTTGAATTTTAAGTATTTGATTAATGACATAAGTATTGATTTTGATCTTCTTTAGATTTTGCAAGCATGGATGATATAATTAAAAAATAAAGTACAATGTAATGGTGGATTTATCAAAAACTCAAAATTTACATTCAATAAAAAAAATATAGTGGAAGTTTGTAGCCATTACCTACAAACTAGTTCATAGGAAAACTTTGTTCTTTGAGATAGGAAAATGTTATTTAGTGTAAAGTCTAAAGACAAAGTTTGGCTATATCTTCCACTAAAAAATTAACATGATTATATATTTTGAAAATCTAACTGTTAGATTATATATATTTTATATTCTTGACATACATGTCAATTTTTGCATGTCAAAAAGATATTATTTATTATTTGATTTATGAAATAATATTTTATGCATAATTTTATATTTCAAAACTTGAAATTTTAATATTTGATTGATGACATAACTATGGATACTTGACATTTTCAAAATTTTGCTAGCAATGTAATAGAAAAAAATATAATTCAATAGTGGATTTATCAAAATTTATATATAATAAAAAGATATTGAGTGATATTATAGGCATTAACTACAATCAATTGCTTGTAGACAAACTTTATCTTAAGTGTAATACTTTTTAATTTTTTTTAAATAATAATAAAAGTCTATCTTTTTTTTTTTTTGAAAAAAATGTCTATCTATTTGGAGAGAGAACTACTAATAACGGTGATTATAACAAACAAATAAATAAATGCTTTCCATTAATTTAAGTAAATAATTTTTTGTCCTAACTAAAACTCTAGCAGTCTATCCTTATATACTTGAGAGTTTTTGTTTTTGTTTTTTCTTGTTTTTGGTTAGGTGACGGGTTGAGCTCTTTAGTTGCGGAAATGATATCAATAGGATGGTTCATTATTATTGTTAATATTTTTCACAATCATGGACCATGCAGAAAATAAGAAATTTTGACGGTTCCGCACATTGATGATATAAACGAGGCTACTAATTGAGATTCTCAACTAGGTTCGCTAGCTCAAGGTGCAAATTAAAACAATATGGATGGCCTCTTAGGCTCTTAGTACTACTTGTGGGAGGTTCAATCTTTGATATATAAGCCTTTATATTTTTAAGGAAATTATATATTCTGGGCTAATTGTCTTCTTCTCAGTTAACCAAGTAACATTGTACTTTTAAAAAGGATGTCAATTCAAAACTTGTTTCACCAGTTCTATTTTATCTGTCCATATTTTTAGTTTTGATATAATTTGACATGAGTTGGATTTTATTAAAGCCGCTCATAGGAGATTTATATTTATGAGGCAGTCACTGAGTCACTATTTACGGTATAATTGAAATCTTGATTGATTCATCTTTATGTGATACGTATATTAAATATTTAATTTGTCCTTTTACTGTGTTAAAATGTTTGCCATAAAATAGACAATGATACTAACAAAAGTATAAAGTTAAAACATTGTTCTTAGTGAAAATGCATGTTTGAATGTGTGTAGGTATCAGCATAATCGGCCTCTTAGTACTGCTTCTGGGATGTTCTTGGATATATTGGGGATTGAAAAAAAGAAAGTTCATCAAACTCAAAGAAAAATTCTTCCAACAAAATGGTGGCTTATTGCTAAAACAGCAACTCTCTAATCGCCAAAAGTCTATTGAGACAACCAAAATCTTTACTGCAGAAGAGCTCAAAAAAGCCACCAACAA